>NC_053401.1:15321882-15388882 GCF_016859285.1 Xiphias gladius | reverse complement strand
AGCATCCTGGAACTAACCAGGAAATGGGTGAGATAGACATGCATCTATTTGTGCTCATTCTCTTTCTCTCTAACACACAAGCACACACAGTCTAGGTGCATGTTTGTTTAGGAAAAGTTGTTACAAATCAAAAGAATCCCAACAAAATCCCTAGTCCCGACAAATGAATCTTTTGTAAAAGTTTGGTTAACCTTTGATGTTGACCTGATGACATTTAAAATAGGCTATACCATAGACATCAACATGAGCCCTTCTTACACCTGACTGGATAAAGACTTTTTTAGTTATCGTTTGCCTTTGCTTCTGATGTTCAGAATTAAAACTCACTTTTAGTAATAGTAATACAGTGATATATTAATACTAATGACAAAACCTTAAAGTTCAGCATGAATTAATGCATTTTCTAAATTAGGCTCTACATTTTCTCTGGTCTCTCTGCTTTTTCCTTCTCCCAGGGTGAGTTTAATGTTACAGAGCGCTAGCTGACCTTAGGCCAACTGTGTTCTGCTCTGAAACAGCTGCGGGTCAAAGAAATGTTTGGCGCTGGCACTGCCTGCATGATCTGCCCTATAGGACACATTATTTACCAGGGAGAGGTAAGAAAGAGGAGCAGACAAATGCAATCTGTATATATCTCTCTGTTCACTAATGTAAACCAAATTTAATTATATTAAAGTATATAACAATTTATATGAAAAAAACAATGTTTGTCGTTTAACAAACTATGTAAAACTGGAGTGCAGCAGTTACCTGCAATGCAGCAGGATCTACATGTCTTGTTTACAAAAACTATTTTGGGTTTCAAGAATGACATACTTTTGTCAAAGATAATATCTCCATCTTCACTGGCATTTTATAGTAAATTATGTTGTTAAGGCACCTAACAAAGACACTCCTTCATAATATTTTGGAAAAACATTAAAGTGATAATTTCCGGAATTGCCTGTGTATAATCCTGTCTAATTTTTTCATATTTAAAACCTTATTAGTTGATTACAATGTACCCTTCTTGGTTTTCTATCCATTGCTGTGTTGTAACAATACTAATAATTTCCAAAAAGACCATATCAAAATGGAATTTTTTGTTCTTAAACAATTCTTTTTCATGTATGTTTAAGATGATCACAGCCATTTGCAGCAATTAAACTTAGCTACAAAGTATTGTACTATACATTGAACTGCATAGTTTATATTATATAGTCTTTATGCATTAAAGGAATATTTCAACATTTTGTGAAATATGATTTTTTGCTCTCTTGTCGAGAGTTAGATAAGATTGATACCACTCATTTAGTATCTATGTGGAAAATATAAGGCTACAATTGAGCTTAGCACAAAAAATGGAAACTGGGAAACAGCTACCCTGGCTCTATCCAAAAATTTAAAAAAATCTATATAATAATCTATGTGACTATTTTTTGGAATTCTTTTTGGACATTGCCTAGTAACCTCATGGTAATGACCAGAGTTCAGGAAATTACTGCTCCCAGCCAAGAAATATTTTGCCACATAATCCCCTGTAAAAACACAACTTGACCTGAATCTTTACACTTCAGTGTTTGTCAGATTAAACAAACAAGATTTGATGTGTTAATGAGTGAGCTTTAGGGGTGCAGGAAGGCAGATTTTATTACCTTCACACAGAGCCAGGCTAGTTGTTTGCCCCGGTTTCCAGTCTTTATGCTTAACTAAGACAACTGGCTGGCTGTTACCTTACATCGAATGAACAGATAGTGAGAGTTGTGTCAATAAAAAAAGTAAGCATATTTCCCAAAATGTTGAGCTTCAAGTCTTCACATTTAGCCCTTCTTCTTCTTCATGATAAAATTTATTTTCTCATGAAGTTGGACTTCACAAAGTAAGTTGGACTTTGTGAATAAAGCCTAATTTTTTTCAGTTACACTGTAAAAAGTTTTGCTGTCTTTATATGATTTTTTTTCATATTAAAGAAGTACATTTTAATAAAAAGCTGTATGTAAATTCTTTTAAAAATTGTTGTTTTTTTAAAGTTTAGGACTTTGATGAATGAGGTTCACTGTCTCTTGTGGACAGTTTTCATCTTTAGAAGGTTGTCAGAACCCTGTGGCTGCTTGTTTTAATATCATAATATGATTACTTAATATTCTCTATGTTCTCATTTATATTACAGCAATTACATTTAGAGAGCCAACTAAATTATTAAAACTTTGTGTTTTTGTGTGTTTTAGAACTTGCACATCCCCTATCAGGATAAAAATTCACAGATGACTTCACAAATAGCTAAGGCACTCAAAGATATACAGGTTGGTAGATACACACACATATACAGATGCATACACAACCCACAGATGATTTACCCTAGCTCAGTAACAGCTGGTTGTACATCTGTGTTCTGAACACCCCTGTCACCCTCAGGACTCTGTTTTCATGTTGTAACAGGTTACTTTAAATAAAGACTTCAATGACGTGATTGTTGGAGAAAAAATTGGAAGAACAGCATCCTAGAAAATAACAGATGGGCATGCGAGTGGCAGTAGTTGTGGGCCTAGATGACAATACCTACAGCATGTATACTTTGTCACATGTCAGCCTTATTAATGCTCACATTTTTACTAAAAAACAATAAAGAGGCTTCACTGAAAAAAGACAAATAAATGGAAATCTTCTCACTGACTCACTAAATTGAAAATATGGTTGATGAAAGGCAAAACTAAACAAAAACAAATATTTCCTCCAAATATTAGCTTTTCTTGCATCTCCATAATTGCATTACAGGACTATTATATGAGTGGCTATTATGTAACTCAATGAGATCAAATTACCAGTTATTTTTTTAACAAACCCCAACAAACCCCATTGGTCCTTATTCATTGTACTACATGCATTATTTTGCCTGCAAGTACATAATAAGTGAGATATCTTATTAGGTAATGTGTAATGATTTGGTAATATGGCCTACAAACGTGCCACCTCTACAGTCTACACAGCACTGCAGGTTCATAATGTTCTTTGCTGAAGGCTTGATTTGTGTTAATGAGTGTGTTATGTATCGCTGACTTTCTGTTATTGTGCTGTGTAATGAGCCAGTTATTAGTAGAGGTATGGGCTTGAATGTGAGGCTTATTTTCTCTCTTGCAGTGAGTACGGCCTCCCTATGGTTGAGATCACAATCAGGCTAAGATTATTCTTCGTACAACAGAGACCAAATCTTCATTTTGCAAAAGTATGGTACCTTTGTAAAGGTTTGTTTTTCTTCAGAGATCCATTTTCCACCAGAATGAGTTGTGCATGTTTAACAGACAACTTGCAAGTCCAGTATGTCATATAATAAGGAATTACATTAAATAAAAATAATCTAAAATGTGACACTCAAATAACAAGAATGCTCCTTGAACCAGGGGCTACAACAAATGCAAACAGTAGAGAAAATTCCAAGGCACTCTGAGGCTTGACTAGGCCTATACATAACAAAAACCCTTTAACATTGCACGGCTGACACCTACAGTATGCGTTTTGGCAAATGCCATCATCAGGGTGTGAAGATAAAATCTAATATGACACAAATTACAGGTGTGTGGACAGAAGCCAGGTGAAAGGGGTGACTACAGGATTCACACAGGAAATCAATGAGAAGGCATTGCAAGAACCTAACTAATACACCGTAGATTTCTTGTCTCCATAGTGGAGCATTACAATGCAACAGATTCAAGCGAACCCTATGCAACATAAACCATTCCAAGACTTTTTCCATTTATGCCATATTTACCACCAGCACCAGAGTTACAGGCGTTATCTGTCCACCATCTACTGTACACTGAATAAAAGGTTTGCATTGCTGATATGACAGATTCCAGTTTGGGTGTCAGCGATATGTCTAGAAGTGTTCAGTACATTGGATGAGTGTTACTGACCAAACTGCATATATAGATTGAGTAATAATGATGAACTGACTGAAACAGAAAACTAGCTTCATAACCAGACTGTATAGCTATTTTGTTTCACTATATTCATTTATCTGTCCAACTGAGTTAACATGGAGGCTTCAGGTTTTTCGCGTTTATCAAAAAATTATGTAGATTTGACTTTAACAACCTTTAGGTGTCAGTCTTCTACTCTTGTTGCCATTTTTCTGTTGCTATGCTATGCTTTGGTTTTCTAACTGTTCTTACAAATATTCTTGACTGGGGAAGAATGAAAGGATTTTCAGATAATTTTAAGAGTAGAATAATAAACTCAGGTCAGTCTGGGGCAGACTATTAGCATATCTGCTCTCTCCATGTGATATGTGTTATGAAAGTTTTGACCACATCTTGATATGTGATAACATCTGCCTTCGTCGACAGTGCTTCAGAGAGAGGGTGGACAGTTGCCAGCCTAATGACAGAGTGTGGAGAATTGGAGATAGGGGTAAGACAAACTCCTGGATGCTCTCATTAAGCTTGCTGTAATTGCACAAACCCAATTATTGCCTCAGCCTTTTGTGATCTTCAAAGCCAAGATGCTGCAAATGAAGCCTCGAACAAGTGGGAAAGGAGGAGAACGAAGAAGATTTAGGGTGGGGGGTAGGGGGGTGGGGATGGGCGGCAGCAAAGCTTAATGAACAATAAAATAGACAAAATGCTGGAAAATGCTGCTCTGCTTCCGCAGTGCTGTTAAATCTGTTGACATTTCATTTGGAGGGAAGCAGTACACACCCCCCACACACAATCCTCCTCCCACCCCTCTTGAAGACAACATTGTGCAACAAACAAACGAGTGGTCTAAGGCAGGAGATGAAAGATGGGTTTACTAAGTTGCCCTGCTGTTCCTCTTTCAAGTTAATTAGAAATCACGTTCTTTTGTTTCCCCTTTGCAGGCGTTTATTTACTTTCTCACTTCGCCCATTAGAACAAATTTGCAACATGAGACACAAATAATTGGATTTGTCTCTGCGGCTGTCATGGATTAGGGAACATTTTGTTTTGATTTTTATTATAGTGCCTTTTCTCTGTTGTGTTGTGGTCTGTTGGTGGCTGAGTTTGCAGATTTGCTCAAGGATATTTGATTTCATTTTTTGAATTGTGTTTTGCTTGCAATTAAGCACAGAAGTTTAGTGCTTAGTGACATGAGATTTTTTACTGCTTGGGCCCCAGAGGACCAGAGATTGTCATGTAACCTTTTCATGACCTTTGTTCTCTTACAGTATGGCCGGACACCCAGTGACTGGACTTTCCTGGTGTAGTAGTGATAAAACAGCCTGGCTCACACACATGCACAATGGGCAGTGTTTGCACAAAAAGACATATTATTATGGAATAAACAAAGACATACTAAACATGTACAGTAATAAGGAAACAATTTATGTGCAATATTTTTTGTGTAACCGCAATATGCTGAGGAGACAAAGTTGTAGCCAAGATGGCTCTGCGGTGAGTATGTCATACAACTTTGACCCCCTTTTAAATTTAAATTAATGAAAAACACACAACTCTCCAAAATAATTAACAAAAGCAGGCAAATTTCTCATGTAATACTGCACAATAACTTACAGTGTCTCAGCCACCATGACCTGTTCTGCTGCTTCTTGCCTCCTTTTCCAACAAACATCCAGGATACAGCTATAGCTTTGATACAACAGGAAAAGAAGAAAACGTGAAATATTAGAGTAACAGAGAATTTAATATCTAAATTGTGTCAGAGTTACAAATAGTATCTTAAATTTTAAAAAGGTGCTATAAAGACAGTTTTAGCAATATTGTAGGAGTTACATTTTCATTTTCAGTTTCAGTTGATACTATATACTGTACCATTGTCTTTTTGGCTTCCCATCACTCTGCAGTGAAGTATTCATGGTAATTTCTTTGAGTTTATGGAGATGGTATTGCAATGGTATCTATTACCAGGGCCAGCCAACTCTAAATGTAATGGAAAGCCCATATATCATACAATACATATTATGTCAGTAGTTTTGGACAAAATACTATCAACAGCTCTGATACTATAAAACAATAATATGTTAACTTAACTTTGAAATGGCCTAAAGTCTTGTCAGTGTTCTCTTTGGTGTATTACAGACCAGTCCAAACTTAAATCCCTCAGTGTAGCACAATTAATGTTCAGCCGACAATTGCACATCTGTACTACTTTAAAGAAATAGTTTCATATTAACTCAGCAAGAGAGTGAATAAGTGTTTTCCCCAAAATTTTAAACTACTGCTGTAAAAGGGACCAAAGTACCTCTTTGTGAATACTGTGTTATTTTATTGTGATCAATATATAATGTCGTAAGTCCTCAAGTTAAACTACTACCTTAAAGATGTAAATGCAGTATAATATTTAGGGTAAGTGTTAGTAGTCATTTTTAACCAACATAGCTATCTATATTTATATTTACCATGTCTTACCATGTCTAATCAAAAAATGTTACTTATCTCTGTCAGTTTGGCACAACTAATAAATTTGCAGAGTAAATTTAAAGTATTAGCTGTTTTTCATGAGTATTTTAGTTTTTGTTGTTAGGTTTCTTCAGTAGATGTGAAGAAAGCATAGAAAGTAAATATAAGCATTCCCACACACATCTCACTTCTTTATCTTTTATTATGTGGAAGATATTTTGTTCGGAAGGCCTTGAACATTGGGCAGAATTTTCCTTCAAATTCAGCAACATAACCTGATGAACCTCCCATGCTTTTGTCTTTGCCGGACAGTATTCTGGTTCAGTCCGGTGAATTCTGTACGTGATTTGGCAAGTTGACAGGATGAAAAAGTCTGAGATCCTGTCAGGAGTCAGAGCCAGGCTCTGCAGAGACCCTTTCACAATCCTTAATGATGCTGCAGAGTGGCAGTTTTTGCCTGCCATCCCACACACACACACACACACACACACACACACACACACACACACACACACACACACACACACACACACACACACAAACAAACACAGAGAACCTGGAACGGAACCAAAGCCATCAGTATAATAGAGTCATAACAGAGGAACATCAAACCAGAGAGCATTTGGATATTTGGCTCTGCACACACATGTGCGCGCACACACACACACACACACACACACACACACACACACACACACACACACACACACACACACACACACACACACACACACACACAAACATTCAAACATACAAACACACACACACACACATGCAACATAATTCAGAATACACTGTAATAATTAAAAAATTAAAAAAGGTAAGTTGTGTCCTCTACCAAATTAATGCCCCATTAACTCGGGTCTCATCTGCATATACGTGTGTGTGTGTGAGTGTATGTGTGTGTGTGTGTGTGTATTTGTACTTCTATCTTTGTGAAAACCAGTTTGAGTTTTAGACCTTGGGAATGAGGGCATTTTAGGAAAGTGAGCACATTTTGGCTGGTTCTCACGACTTTAAAGGGCTGTTTGAGGGTTAAGACTTGGTTTGAGGGTTTAGGTTAGAATTAGGTTTAGGTTATTGTTAGGGTAAGGGCTGCGGTTAATTTTGATGGTTGAGGTTAGGGTAAGGGGCTAAGGATTGCATTATGACAATGAGAGTCCTCACAAAGACAGAAGTAAAAGTGTGTGTGTTGGTGGGTTGGTTCATCTCAGTGTTCAAGGGGGTACCCAGTGGTGTGCTTGATGATTTTTGGCTCTTTGTGAAGACAACTAATTTTGGCAGCAGCTCCTTCCTTGTGTTGCATTGGCACAGCTGGTGTAGAGCCCAGCAAGTGTACATGTATACGCACACACAAATACACACACAGGCACACACACACCTCATACTTCAAAATGCCAAACCCATCTAGCTTGCTTTATCTAGGCCACTAGTGAAATTACCGCAGCATGTATCTCAATGTCTTAGTGTAGATTCCTTTCCTTCCTTTGCCTTTCAAATAATCACAACAGTTCAATAATAATCAGTTGTGAATTTGTTTTTTAAGATCTACACTGCATTATTCACCCACAGGGATTATTAAAATTACATTTGGTCCAATCTAAATAACATTGAGACAGGTGAGGATACATTGTGTGATTGTTTAAGGGCATGGTGAATCATAGCTTTAGTTTGAAACCATTCCAGGAAAACTAAACAGCAAATTTGAGTTATTGCTTCATAGATATTCACTGTGAGTTGACAAGTGTTGCTTATCCACTCAGTGATCTGATGAGCCTCTGAGGCAATGATATATAACTATGTAGAAGTGTTAAAGTAACTCTGATGGTGTAAACAGATGAAAACACTGGAAATTTGTTGATTTAATGCAATCTGAGTTTAGACTCAATAATTTGATACATTTGCCAAGATTCATGATGCAGTAGTAGTGATATTATATTGGATGGAATTCTTTGGTATTGTTCACCCCCATTTATATACATGGGAGGGGCAGAATATTAACTCCATCTACAGAAACCACTGAAACAGTGTCAAAAAAACCCATTATACTATGATATGCTTCACAGAGATCACAGGGATTATTACAGGGCTTGTGGTAAAACATTAAACAGCTCATTACATAACAGTAAATTCACAAATTCTGTATCAAGACAAATAAAATAACTAAAATTATTGGCTTTTTCCATTTTTCCTGAATGTCCTGTACTTTTAAATTGACAGATTTATTTTATATCTTGGTGCGATATTACTGAATTTGGCTATAGATGGTGATTTAAAGTGTTTATGATTTGTACCATATGTTTCAGGGTTGTTCTTTTCATTCCATCCCTTATACATATCTATCCTACTATACATACATTATAACAGTGTTCACAGTTCCATTCATTGAGCTTTACTGGCTTTATTAAGAGTTCCAATAGGCTTTAAAAAGAGTTCCAATATGTTGCCAAAGTATCCCGCTCTCCATTTACACAGCTCAGAGGTATATTTCCCTCCAGCTTCTTCATCTCTTTATTTCTCTTTTTCTCCCTCCCTCCATCTCTCCCTCCCTCACAGAGACCAGGGACCCGGCAGGCCACTCCCATTCAGCCTAGAGACACCGATGATGTTTTAATTGTCACTTCTTGTTAAGGCGGCTTTGACATTCATGCGGGGACAGAGGGGAGGCGGTCGGCATAATCAGGGGAAATGGAGAGAGAGGGGAAGAGAGAGACAGAAAGAGAGAGGGAGAGATGGCACCCATTCAGCTAGTAAGAGTGGTATCTGGCTCTGAGCTGTGTGCCTTCTTCTCTCTCTTCTCTCTCTCTCATCCTGCCGGGGCATGATCTGATTTGACAAGTGCAACGCTGTCATCTTGAGTTTGTCCAATTTGAAATTCTAATTAATGAACTCAGCACCACTATGTTTTTGTTGTTATGCTCTTCTTCTTCTTTTCCTTCCTCTTCTTAGGCCAGCTTGTCTTCTATTTGTCTTTTCTTTACCCTTCTGCCTTCCCTCACTCCTCCAGTCTTCTTCGGAGGTGGTGTGACTGAAGAGGCCGCCAGTCGCCCTGGGTGAGATTGTGGTCTCACACCATAGCCGATGATATCAGTGGCTTTAGGATACCTAATTAGAATCAAACTATGTTTGTTCTGTCAGTGCTATACATGTATGTGTGTGTCTATTTGTCTATGTTCTGCTTTTTGCGCAGAATTCTAATGAGGAAACAGAAAGAGGAGCCGCTGATCACTGATGCTGAAGGGCATAGGAGTGGTCAGTCTCTCCTTCCCAAACTTCACACATTTACTGTACACTCAGTGGAAGAATCCTTCTTAATGCTCTTTAACTCTTTGCACTTTGCATTTCTGGGGCCAAATATACACAATGTGAGGTCACATAGGTCATCCTTAATTGATATCTTCAGGTTTTAATAGTGGTCAAATTGAAGACCAAAGACTTCTTTCTAGTAAGATGCAAACTGATAATAATCTATTGTGCAAGGAAAAATACATCATAGAAGAGATTGATAACTAATGCAATGCAACCACTGTATGGACAGATGTAGGTCTGTTGTCAGTAGTATGTGAACTAATGGTAATGGGCCACTACGAGCCACCAGAACAGTTATGTTGCTCCAAAATTTTCCCATTGGTATCCAATTAGGTGAGGGAAGTGTGAATGCCATTGTGTATGATTCACAATATTTTCATGCACATCAAAACATTCAGTGACCCATCGTTCCTTGTATGGAAGTATCATCTGGGTTTAACCAAATAATTCGTTCATTCACTACACAAATGCAATACAATCCATCCTATTCCTCTTGGGTGAGTAATTAATTGATGGCTGCTGCTGACTGTTGCACATTTAGCCTGCATTCATATAGCAGATGCTCTAGTCCATCCATTCAGTGTAACTTCAACAGAACAGACAACTGTTGGTGGACATTTTTGTTGAGGCATGTGCCTAACCACTGCACAATCTTGCTCTCATTTTAAACTAAAGTGAAGTTATTTGGGGAGGAGAAAGAAATATTAATGTCATGTCTGCTTTACCAGCAGGTGGTGCTGGCAGCATACAAACGATAGATCTTAACACAGGCCTGCTTTAGAGAGTAATAAAAAAAAAGAGAGAAAAGGGAGAGGGAGTGTGTGGAGTGAGTTTTTGGAGGCCTGCCAATCATGATGAAAAACCACTGCATAACTAATCTATTTCCATGCCTGTCCTAATCCACCAACACAAGGATGGCATCATTTATTAACAAAATCATCATCACCATCACCACTATCACCATCGTCCTCCTCTCCTTCACTCTCCTCCGCCTTTGCTGCATTAATAAAAAAAAATGTATTTTTTGTAAATAAGAGCAGATTAGAGCGCGCCTTCAGACAGACAGACAGACCGTGATGGGTTTTGTTAACATGAGAGTAACACTGGGTGTCAGTTGTGTGCGTCTGACATTACATCAACGTTATCCTCCTGCCACTCATGTTATCGCTCTTGGCTCAGAGTTTTAGGGGACTTTTTAACAGCAGCACTGCTTAAGAGCTTAAAGTAAATGGTTGGATGGATAGATGGATGGATGAAGATCAGGCGCGCACACACACACACACACACACACACACACACACACACACACACACACACACACACACACACACACACACACATGCACAGAGAGATCAGTGTCACTCACACAGCTTCAAGACCAAAGCCTGATTTGCTTTGTGGTAAAAGCTGTTTTATTTCTCGTCAGTGTTGTAATGGAGATGCTCTGCTGTCACCCAGCATTTGAAGTCTCATTTTGAAAAATCAACCATTTACTGCTCCATTTTTCACTTAATTCTATATTAACTGCATCTGACGTTATTATACCTCCTTTCCCTGATGGTAAGATGCTGGAGATTGATTGCAGTAAAGCAAAGGAATTAGAAATGCATTTAAAAATCTGTTTTTTCATAATGAACTTGATACCTTGGCTTAAGACTGAACATTTATTGCCTGTACTGAATACCTGCAGGATCATAACACTTTTCTCCTGTAAACCATCTATTATTCACATTGAAAGGCGGATGTTGGCTTCTTTGGTTAGTGGGTTTTTATTTATAATTAAAGGATAATATTCATAAAAGTGATTTTTGAAAACCTTTCAACCCTTCCAAACTTCGAAAATTGGAAATTAATTTCACTCGCTTTAGGTAGTGTATGAAAATTATTAGAGAGAAGGAGGTTAAAAAAAGGGGGAAAGTTATGTCTGCTGAAGAGAGACATAACTCTCCCAATGTTTTGGGGGACTGGGGGAGGGAACAGAACAGTAGAATAAAATGTGTCAAAAGAAGTTAATGTGTTATATGAAGTGACGGTGACAGCTCTTGGTTAAAAAAAAGGGGAATGGCTAGAATATACAATAAACGGGAAACATAATTCTGTTATGTTTAATTTCACTTCTATTGTGTGATTTAGTCGGTATGGGAAAATGATTATCCATTAACATATTTAGGTTTAAAGGTTTAAATTGGAAAACATCAAGTTCTATGCACACTTTCAGTTATTAGTAGCAAAAGAATTGTACCAGTCAATTATTTTATATATTGCTTTGAGATATTGTGGGCAGGATGTTGCAATTTTTCACTTAGCGAAGATGAGGGTCCAGAGAAAATATTAATAATGTTAGGGAGGGGCTTGCTTTTTAAAAAAGTAGAACATAATGTTTTGCCCCCCCCCCCCCCCCATACCAATAATTTTTGTACAGTCCCTTACTGCACAAAATGGTGCCCTCTTCCTATTTCATGCCATGAATCAACCAAGCAGATTTTTTTGTAAAATTAGACAAGATGATTCACGACATAAAATGCAGTGTGTAGGTTGCTATACTTCTTGCCAATGCTGTCATTTCTTGATCATTTTGTCATATCATCATTGTAAAAATGTCTCACAATTGAAATGATTATAGGTAATGAATTCTTTTTTAATTTGCCACAACAGAGCAAGTTTAACATTCAAATCTCTCTATGCCTTTGCTTTTCTTTCAGTAGCTGTGGGGGAAGCATCTACTGTACTCCTAGGTGGACACATCTTGTCTTGGAACGCAGGATTCCTACTTACTATTCAGTGGTTTGCTGAATATTTGTGTATTTATGTGTATGGATGTGTGTGTGTGTGTGTGTGTATGTGCGTGTGTGTGTGTGTGTGTGTGTGTGTGTGTGTGTGTGTGTGTGTTTGTATGTGTGTTTTTGTGTGTATGAAAATGAGACGTTGGTCCTGACGGTGAGTAATGTTCTCCAGGCCTGACGGCTGGCACTGCTCTGTCTCCCTGCAGGTGGGAGTGAGTCACACACACATGCACGCACACACTTTTACATACACACACATACGCTGTGCCACCCTATTTCATGCTGACCACCTCAGTGTGCTGCCAGCCCAGCGACCATGGTAGCCAACTGGCCAAGGAACAACTCTCTGTCTGTCTGTAGAGCAACAGCACATACCACCACAGGAGCTAGCTAGAATGAACCTCTCTTTCTGAATCTTTTTGTGCTCTTTCTCACACACACACACACACACACACACACATACACACAGAGTCATTCGCTCTCATTACTCACACAGATCTGACACATTCCTGTCAAATGCCAACTCACATTAAGGTGGAGAGAAGGTACCGTCCTCTCACTTCTGTTTATTTGGTCCTCTTGTATGTCTCTCTTTCTCTCAAATTTCAAATTCAAGCTGCTTTACTATAAGAATTAAAAACATAAACATCCCTTTATGTCATCTGCTGTCACAAACAGTGCAGTTACATGTGTACTTGGAGGATTTCTTACTGATTCCAATTAAGTCGAATTCCTTGAAGTAGTTTACTTTTATTCTTCCTCTGCACTAATTAGCATGATTTGTCAGTGTACTAAATATTGATTATTTATAAAAAATTTTGAGACCTGGCTGCAGAACCTATAAATGCATTTTACTGGAGTGGTTAAAGTGCAGAAGAAGCCACTGCCTCCACTTCTCCAGTCTTTGTCTTGGCTTCTGTCACAAAATAATTTTCTTTAGTTACTTCCATCAAGAAGGTTATATTTTCACCCGTGTCTGCTTGTTCGTTTGTTTGTGTGTTTGTTTGTTGTTGGTTTGTCAGCAGGATTACTCAAAAAGTACTCAACCGATTTGCAATGAACTTGATGGAGGGATGGGGTATGGGCCATTAAATTCAGGGACAGATCTGCATCATTTACTATGAATAAGAATATTTTTTCTTTGAAATCTGGTTTATGCTGTTTAACATTGGCCTTGGCGGAGGTTTGCGCTCTACTAAGTGCCAGTCTAGTTTTTCTATGTTTTTTTTTTTAAATATTTGTACACTTTTATGTTTTTTACTATGGATTGTAGATATTTGTTATCATCTAATGTTATATAATAACTGTGAGTATACCAAATTACCAAATTGCAGGTAACAATGTGTTTCATCCCATTGTTACTTCCTCTTCAACTGCATAGGCATCTAAAGTTTTCGTACTAGCACATCATAACACTCAACTGATGGGTTTACCTGTCAACTGTAAGTCCTGGATTTACAATGAACTGTGCAAATGTGTGTGTGTGTGTGTGTGTCTTGGAGACACTGCTTTGTATGCTTGTGTGTATCATGCCCCTTTCCATCATTTGCTACTCAGATATCATAATTTGCTCCAACATAATATTGAAATATGTCTGCCAGTATTTTTATATCACTCCATCGTAGTTGAGTAAATGATGATGTGACAGGCATAGAAAACCCACCAGATATGACATAGCAGGGTGTCTGTGACTCTGTGTGTGTGTTTAAGTATGTTTTAATGATGTTCTGTGGAATCTGCAATGTATGGTTGCCTCTGAGTGCAGATAAAACAGTTAAACACAGTAATTGCCATTTACTCTCAGCTGTGCTTGCATTCCCATGGGAGAGCAAAGCGTTTAACGGGTACCCCCCCAACACACACACACACACACACACACACACACACACACACACACACACACACACACACACACACACACACACACGCACACACACACCACACACACACACATACACACACACAAATAGATACACATCTAATTTTAGAGGATTTCATTTTCAACAGCTCCTCCTCTCTTGCTTTTATAAAGTATGAGTATAAGGTATATGCTGCTACAATACCACTGTGTGTGTGTGCGTGTACTTAGGTTAGGTCTTGCAATACATCAATATTACACTCTGCCCTGAAGGCAGCTGAAGGTTTCTGGGTTACTTAACTCCGAGCTCTTTGTTTCTGTCTCTCTTCAAAATAAGGAAGGAGGTTTATTCTCATTTTTTTTGCCAAAATCATTTAAAAAATATATAATTTAGTATTATTTATTATGTTAATGGGGGGGGGGGTCCTGGTGCATAAATTAAGCACACATAACTTCTCCGCCGGGTCAATGAAACAACAGAGCCATCACCCACCAGCCAAGTATGAATGTGGGGCTGAGAAAAAGACATAAATGACCCATTGTGACTGTGTTTGTGTGTGTGTGTGTGTGTGTGTGTGTGTGTGTGTGTGTGTGTGTGTGTGTGTGTGTGTGTGTGTGTGTGTGTGTGTGTGTGTTTCCCTTTGTCAGTGTCTCTAAATGTGTGTGAAAATGTTTGATAACTTACATGCATCCATACAAATGTGTGTGCAGAATAAGTGTTTCTGCATATGTTTGAACATATGTATTTTTGTACAATATATGTATGTGTGTGCGGTGGGCTTGACTGGATTTCTCAGTATGTGTGATTAGGTGATCGCTGCTTTATATTCCCCACAGAGGAATAAAGAGAGTATTCCCCCTGAAAAAACAACAGCACACAAAGGGTCCTTTGACAAGAGAGTGTGTATGTGTGTATGTGTGTGTGTGTGTGTGTGTGTGTGTGTATGGGTGTGTGTGTGTGTGTTTGGGCAGAGGGGGGTGGGTGGTGCAGGTGTTGGACCCTCTGAACTCCCCTCAGCTGTGACCCACTGCGAGTGAGGCTTGACAATATTTTGTATGTGTATGTAAAGACAACATTACTCGGGCTGCCCTGGCTACAGTTAAACACTAAAAACAGAACTCTGTCTTCACATTATTTTACATTTTAATGACATGTTGATGATGTAGTTTTCAAGTTCATTGTGTCTGTGTTGTTTTGATTTGATTAACTATTTTGGGACTTTTCAGATGCCTGCCTCTGCTTTTACTTCAGTGAGTGAGTTTCTACATTCCCCAGAATCCCTTTTAAAAATCCCGAAGAATTTACCTAATTTCCAGAAAATGCTGAATTTCAGCTGTGAATTTTTCATGTGGGTTAATAAACCAATAACAATAGTGATAAATGGAGTGAAAGTAAGTCAAAAGATGACTCACATTCCTTAACTTTTTACCATTTGTGGCTGTATGTAATCATTAGGGACAAAGATAACAGATCAAAATGGTTGGAGAAATGCAAAGTACACAAAACATTAATGTTGAAAGTGTTCTATAGCTGAAACCTATTCAAAGCACATCACACAGTGTCAGGCCCAAATGAGAGGTATACTAACAGTCTGAATATCAGGACTTTAAGCTGCACCCATAAATATTTTTATATTAAAAACTGATCAAAAGACTAAGTGACTAATTGAAAGGTGCTGTTCATAGGAACAAAACCACAGAGAATTATTACCCCACTTCACATTTCCCCTTTAGCTCTACAGAGCATCTTAGTGTCTTTCAGCTTATTGTTTTGGTCAACATAGTAGAGCAATTATCGCATTTAGTAGTTTTATAGAGTCAGACATTTTTCTCAGGAATTGAATCTACTTGATTCATCAGGTGGCCAGAACCACGACTCTAAATGAATCCTAATGTTGCTCCGCATCTACTGGCTGTATATATAGGCAACTGTCAGCTAAAACATTAGCCATAACAACTTTATAGGTTATATTATGTCAGTGCTGTGTTTGCAGCTTGTCGCACTGCCTCCAAGTGGCCAAAAATCAATTTAATAAAAGTTAGGTAGAGAGATACAAATAATGTAATGACAGGAAACTAAACACTCCCTTGAGCCCTAATTTCCTCTTGTTAGTGTGTGAAGAATTTCATCCCTGGTGACTCAAACTTTCTCTAGCTGCACAGGTGCCTGTGTTTTGTACAACAAATTAAATCTGTAATCTCATTTATTGGGGATAGTATGTTCTTTGCTATTACATTGGCAATTCAATTTATGGGTTTATATTTACACAACAATCTTGATTAATACTTATTCTCATGTTGGACATTTTTTCCCTCTTCTTCTTTATCTCATTTTTTAAAATCAGTTCTCCCCCTCTGTTTGTCTTTCTCTCCCTCTCTCACTTGGCTGTCATTGTATAATGCCATGTTGCACCAGTGGCCCATAGTGTTAATACCTTAGCTGTCATCACAAAATCTCATATCTCCTGCCCCTGCTCTTCACCACCCCTATATTCATTTATTGCTCTGTTTTGCTGCTCACATTGAAGGTTACTGCACCTCCATCCCTCCATCCCCTTCGATAAAGATAACGATTAGTAAAGGGAGCAATAGAGACTTACAAACAGACAGATATATAGATAGATGGTTTCCATTTTATCCCGAGATCAACGCTGTACCACACAGGCACAGAGGAGGATTATTTGGGAAAATTCCAGGGCAATTGTTCCAGATTGGCACCATGGGCCTCTGAACATCGGCGATTCAGCTAATATCACTGTGTGAAAGCATCAATCTGTCAACAAAACCGTACTTTGTAGGTCAAAAGGCTTTCAGTACTGCAGCAAGAGACAGAAAAAAAACAACAGCTCCACATTTTACCAATGAGTGAGAGAAAGAGGCCTCGAGTGAGACTGAAAAGAGAAAATTGCTACCATTACCTTGAAAAGGCAAAGAAAGTACAGAATAGAAAAAAAATGAGAAGAGAAGAAATAATCAATATGGTTATTTTTCCGCCAGATAACGCTGCTCCCTTGCATTATCAAAATTGATAGTGCCTATAATTTTACAGGAGGGAGATACTGAGAGAGAAGGAGGTAGAGAAGGCCTTATTGTCAGGCTGGCACATATCAAACACTATGATATTGTAGGAGTTAAGTGGCAATTTTGTGAGGTGCAAGCAGATTTTTTTCCTGCAGAGTGATGCTATTATGTGCTTTTTTAGTGTCTTTAGCTGGTGATGGGGACTCACGGACCAGATCACTATCACATAAACCCTCTTTTATGTATGTACGTTGCATTTGTCTGTTACATTTTGATTAAGAATTTGACATGCATGCATATTGACCTTCTTCACACTGAAATGTAGTCATTTAAATGCTGTTCAAACAGAGGTTATATCAATAATTGTCCTTTTTCAGCCAAATTTATCCCAATTTGAACCCATTTCTAAAATGATTTTGACCTGCAAATCACCAAATCACTACTACTGGATACTAATATCTGTCATTTATTCCAGTCTTCATACATCTCCCTTTTTCCTTCAGATGTGACTGGTGTTTCAAGTTGTTATCATGTAAGTTATTGTATGCAAAGCAACGAGAAAGTATATGGAAGTTTGGAGTCTGAAATATATAAAAAAAAATTCATAACTGCATTGTGCTGGGACTGTGCCTACAATTTATTTTGAATTAACAAAAGGAAAACAACTGTAAGGAACACTATTTTGTAGTAAAGGAACTCAGATGGCGATATGTCAGGGACAAAACAAGAGAGATGAAATCAACTAAAGAAACAAAGTTATAATCATCAGAGTCACACACACACACACATGAAGCCACATACAAACACACACCATTCTGCCCTCCAGAGGTACACTATCCTCTGCAGGAAGTCCCATGCAGACACTTCCTGCTGGTCCCAGGAACAATTGCTATTGTTGCAGACTGCGCCACTCTGATATGCCGTGACCTCACCTCCACGTCTAGGCTGACAATAAATCCTTCACCTTTGAATGGAACAAACAATGATAGATTAACAAGGTAATGGTGCCGAATGTATAAAAAACAGCATCTGGGTTAAAAATGGTAAAGTACGTAAAAAACTTGGTTGTTTTCGCATCATAATGTTTTTCAAAGATTCTCTAATTGTTCATGTTGTTTCCAATTTAGCAGCAATCCCCTGGTGCTACAAATCCAGAAAGACAATGCTGTCACTCTAACTCACTCACTGAGCTGAAATGTCTCAAATAACTCTTACATAACAGGAGCTTCAGAAATACCTTCTCCAGCTGCTCAACATTCTTGCCTTCAAGAGTGAAACACCTACACAGTCTTTACACTGTGTCACAATGAGAACAGATTATATATTACTTGACAATTTATTGTTTTTTTAAAATAGGATTAGGATAATGCCTACTCTTGGTTGATGGATTTTTTTCTTTCCTGTTGTTGTGATGAGGCACATATCAATATTTGAACAAACCATTGCAATTAACTATTTCCTTGCATAAGGTAATACATTTATATCGGTTTGCATGAGCTAACTACCAAGTGCTAAACAGGCTGCTACTTTGCCCATAATCTATGTTCTAAGTATCCAACATGCACCCCCTGACAACTTGAAAAAAGTCTTTAGTTTGCTTAACTCTGTGGTCAGCATGGATCTGATTAGCCCAAATTCCATTGGATATATGTTCATATTAGGCATCTCTGCAGGGCACAATTTATTACCAGCACTGAAAGATTCTTATCCTGTTTTCAAGTTTCAAACAAATAGAGATGGCAGCTGGAGATGCTCAATTTGTATGATGGGAATAATTGGTTTTTCAAAGAGGTATTTATTGTCCCTAAAAAGAAGTACTTGAGATCTGAATGTAATGGTAAATACATACTGCAAGATAAAAAACTATAGCTAGTCCAGTTCCGATTTTCAGTGTTTTGTACATTTGTGTGCCCACCTCTTCCTCTTTCTGTGTGCTTTTTTGATGTTATTTTCTCCTCTAAAATCATTTTTTGATCTTGAAAAAAATGTGTTTGTCAGTGTACTATGCACTGACACCTATTTGCATATCATTCAAAGATTAAGTATCTAACAGGAAGAATTATGTCTAAATGGTCAAATTATGTTTTTTATAAGTTTAGAGCTGTTCAGTACAACTGGTCTTTCACTGCTGGCCACTGTGCAGCTCTGGAGCACTCAACATGTTGGGTTTGCATTAAAAAAAAAGGCTGAACCCAGAGTGCCTGAAACCAGCTGCTATTTCCTTGCTACATCAGTAAAAAACTGCAGTTTTTAGGAATATGATCATGATGAAGTGAGTTCATTTGGAGCTTACATACATGTAGCCACACAGAAGGAATGAACCAGACATAACATTCACTTCCCCAGACAATCCAGGAATTCAAACTTCTGTTGTGCACAATGAAATAGATAGAAAAACTCTAGATAACATATTGAGAGAGAGACCGAGAGCAAGAAAGAGCAAGGTGTTCATCGATCAGTTGGTGACACTGCTTCATTGGCCTTAGTAGAGTGGGAAATAATGGAACACAACCAAGCTCCTGTACATTATGTTTAGCATGGTCCTTTAGGGTATTAGAAAATGGTTCCAACATTTGACTTTGCTTTTTTTCCCTCACTGTTACACAGTGCAAGTGTGTTTGTGTGGTCCAGGTGTTACTCATGTGTGTGTGTGTGTGTGTGTGTGTGTGTGTGTGTGTGTGTGTGTGTGTGTGTGTGTGTGTGTGTGTGTGTGTGTGTGTGTGTGTGGGTGTGTTTCAGCATCCTCCCATCCCCATCTGTAAAGAGCAGCTGCTTCTGGGTATTAAACGCCTCTCTCAAACACAATCTACCCCCACATCCAACCATTCACATCTTCTTCACCTTTCCACCTCCTTTTATTTGTCCCTCATTCTCTCTCTGTCTTCCTCTTTCAGTGTTTCATCTTATTGCTAGTGCTGTCTCTTTCATTTGTCTCCCTGCTAATATTTTAAAGTGAAGCAGCAGTTATTGTGCAACGTCTTGTCTGGCCAGATGGCAGAATTCATGCAGCATGCATCCCATGTAAAGTGTTCAAGGTTTGTATCTTAATGTAGACCAAGTCAGACCAGCTGGACTCTACTACATAAACTGTATTGGGGTTTTAAAGGTGCACTTATCAATATTTTTATACAAACAATT
Source organism: Xiphias gladius (assembly GCF_016859285.1). Taxonomy (NCBI): domain Eukaryota; kingdom Metazoa; phylum Chordata; class Actinopteri; order Istiophoriformes; family Xiphiidae; genus Xiphias; species Xiphias gladius. The sequence goes on along the minus strand of NC_053401.1, from coordinate 15,368,420 downwards.
GGTCAAATGACTATGTGTAATGTCTACTGAATTTGTAAATAGACAACTGTTTGCTAACAGGTTAGTCATATCAACTTTATAAGGTAATAATGTGTCAAACCAATATGTGATCTTCAGCGTGTTGAGTAGTTGTGACCCCAGATGGACAAAAACAGATTAATGCTGCTATAAAGTGTTGTCCATGCCACACTATTTTTACATTTCTTTAAACATACATACTTATTTATACATGTATGAAATCATTACAGAAATCAGTACAGATTTAGCTTTAATTTTTATTTGCTTTATTTTGTCTCCATTGTCCATAATCCCATCATATCTGAATAGGCTTGGGGTTCAACATTTGATTAAATCCACATCCAGTATAAAATAGTAGTAAAAACCAGTTAAACCAGTAAAAACTAAATCCTTTTAAATCCCTCGGTGAGATGATCTTCACGAACTATAAACAACATAAGTCATCAATAACTAAATGATTAAGAACTTAAACTCAAATATTGGCATTCAACTTATCAATACATTCCAATACTAACTTTTTTCCAGACGTAAACTACTGTGTTACATATTTGTTTTAATGTGTGAAAACAATATCTGCCTGTTTCTGAGAAAAACTCTGCGTTACAAAAAAAACAAGTAAATTGTGTACATGTGTGTACTGTGTGTGCAGTGTGTGTAAGCATGGCTCGAGGGGTGAGTGAGTTTTATCCTACTGTCAGAGAGAATGTGTCAGATTTTAACTCTTTTGTTCCTCGTCATTGAGCCTTGTCGTTATGTCTATCCGTGTGTGTGTGTGTGCGTGAATGCGTGCATGTGTGTGTGTGTTTGCTGCCATCCATGTCGGCTTTAGTTATTAGTGACTGACTCTGTCGAGAGGCGCCTTTTTTTTCCAAATAGTTTTGAAGTCATAAATCCATAAGCAGACAGATGTAAGCTGGCGACCAAATACAGAAATATATTAGGCATTCCCCTGGATCCAGCAAGCAGCTTGATGGGACATAAATGCATCATATCCTTTCTCCCAAATCCCTCAGAGCTTTCACATTCTCCCTTCACCACTACTGATAGACTATTAAGATACAGTTGCTAATGCTGTATACACTTCACTGAGTCAGTTGAGATAATTCTCATGTATACTATATGTCTTCCCTTAAAATTTGATACACTGCATCTTTTCTGAAGTGCCGATAAGACATTTGAGAGTAATATATTAAACATTGTGGTCCAAAGCGTTGTGAAGGCTGCAGCGTTGGACTGACTGTAAAGAATAAGCAAAATGAAAGAGACATAGTAAGTGAACACATTTTAGAAAAGTTTATTTAGAGTAGTGTGTTACAATCAAAATGGAAAGTGAGTTGAATTTGGATCTGTCAGTGTTTGAAAATGAAAGCGAAATAGTTTACGTCCTGTCTGTGACCCAAAATGTAAACCCTTTGAAATCATTATACCTCTATTACTGTAATTGAGTTTGAGAATAATACTAAATGCTTCAATAATACCAGATTATGAATTCATTATGATATGCTATAATAGTGTTGCCAGATGCTGCCGTTTCGTCTGGCCTGCAATGAAACTAATCCAACCTGGACATCTGACAATGGAGGTTTTCATAACCCCTAAATTACTATCCTTAAATGGTTTTTAGGTTGTAAAACACAGCACAGCTGGCTGCAGTATGATGATTTCAGGTGGGTGGAAACCCCAAATTGCAAAATTTGGTTATTTCTTTGCTTTTGTAACTCTATCTCATCTTAGATGTTCACTATTATCCCACTAGAAGTTTATCATTTGTACCACTGTCCCCATGGAGGTAAGGTAACTTTGTCATTAGCTAAAATATGAAGCACCTATCGCTAAAAATTTTTAATAACAATTTATCCTGTAGTATAAGAATAAAATTCTGTTTACAGCTTGAAATATTCACTTGCTTTTTTTGTTTAAAATCATCATCATTATTGTTGACATTTTAACATGAAACTAGGCACATGTGATGGGTAATTTTCACTATTTTTGATTCACATTTTATAGACTACGTGTTACCAAAACAATGATTAACAGAGCAACAGGTAGAGAAGATAAAATCAGGAAATAGACAAAATTACCAAAATAATTATAAGTTTATTTATTTTTTCAAAAACAAAAGTCTGAAAAAGAGATTGATCTTTATTCATTACAATATGCAAGTTTTTCGCTTGTAATTGAAAAAAAAATACTGTATATTGTATGTTATTAGGATGAAGAAAATGTGTAAAACAAGGAGCTTGATAATGATAATAGGAGTTCCACTGTGTCACTGCTGCTTTGGGTCTGCTTGCAGACACACAGAGGCGGTTTTGGAACAGGAAGCACCGCCTTGACCCTTTCTTCCTTCATTGCGCCTTGTTTATGTTCCAACGACTTCCTGCATTTCTCTGTCATTTCTCAGGCATGGAATAGCATGGCTGGCAGATGGATATATCATGATATATTTGTCTAGCCGAGTGTATACTCATGGAAATAGCATTGTAAGCTGAAGGGAGAGCTGCTTCCTAATAACTGGAGATTGCTGTGGTGTAATTGTAATGTTGGTTTCCAGTCACTAGAGGGTGGTTAAGCCTGAGCTATGCCAGCAAGATTCATCTGTGGAGATACAGTACATGACAGAAGGTAAGATTACTGACACGGCTCACAAAATTATCTCTCCTTTGTGTGAAATATACTGGGCATTCAAGCTAAATGTTTTCTGAAGTTTGGAAATGCAGAATTTGAGGTTTCAATAGCCATACATAGACATGAGAAGAAATGTAAAATCTTGCTATTTAAAGTAGAATCTTTAACAGCTAATTTTATTACCAGTTATATTTTTTTTGCAATTTTCTTTATAACGCTTCTCAAACTTACCTATCATATCATCAAAAATTGCATACAGTATTAATTAAACTACCTATATTATGAATGTAATTTGTCTGCGTGTGTGTACATGTTTATATACACACATGTGTTTATGTGCCACATCCTTTTTTTACATCCCTCCTTCCTGCAACAGCAGCATGTATGAAGCACAGCCTGTAATACATATCCTTACCATTTTAACAAGTTAATAGACATCATGTATTCATGTAATCTTTGAAACAGGAGAAACTACAGTATCTCTCCGCAGCTACTTGAAATAAATCCACTTGATCCCTGAGGAGTTCAAGAATTTTCTTTTGAGATCAGTGAAGAGATTTATCGGTGTTTTTCTCTTGTTTTAAGATACTGACACTTGCCTTAAAGAAATGTGCAAAACAAGTGAAGCTTCACTGGAGACAAAAAAATTTTAATCTTGAAGGTGAAATGATTTATTAGTCTTTATGACCCTGATGTTTTTGAAGTGGACTGACTGACTTCAGTTGCTGTAGCTATTAGCCAACAGAGGAGGGATTTGTGCTTATCCTGGTTGCCTCATCTTCAAAAAAATGCTGTTTTTGGGGGGCCCTCTGTTCCAGGAGGGTGGGGGGGGGGGACCCTTCCTTGTCACCCCAGCAGGGTGTCATTTGGCAGGGCTCTTAAGCTTTAGGCCCCAGGGGTCTGTCACAGGCTGCCAAATCTTGGGAAGGCAGCTGTATTACAAGCTACTCAAAGTACTTAAGGGCAGAGAGTAATACATGGTGCTCAGTGTTTGTGTGTGTGTTTGTGTCTGCTCCTTTTGTTCTTGTTAATAATATCAAGACAGGCTGCCAAACTACTATAGTCCGCATATTTATGACAGTTAATCATGAATCGGCCCATAACATTGAATTCTACAACATTTTTGCTCTATAATGGGTATATGATTAGTCGTTGTTGGTAATATGATTTTTCTGAAATGGATGAATGACATCAAACACATCATTGCTGATTCAAATTTTAAATGGGCGAAAAGAGTTATACGGCATAATAAAACCTCTGCTAACTTCAAAGCAATTGGCTGACAGGTCAGAGACAGTTTGTGCTCAGTTCACTGTAGAATGTGAACTCTCCCCAGGTTTTTAACAATTTAATGGCAATAACTTATTTTTTGGTTTGGATATTATTGTTAAGCATTGAAATGACATAATTGTTTGTTATTAATTGATTTTCATTTCTAACTTGGGAAACAAAGTCTACCCTCTCTTCATGCCGTTAAAGACCAATTGAACTGAAATATGTTTATCATATTTAAAAGTACACCAAAGTGCCCAACAGGGAGTCAAACAGCAGAATCAAGTCACTAAAAAACTTTACTTGAGCCACCATTATTATAATCTGATGGCTACTAAAGACTTTATTAATCACAGGTAAATATATACATAAAGATGATGAAGAAATTAGATAAAATCTTGATGGATAAAATATGTCAATAGAAAAAATATGCCAAATTCCCAATAGACAAAATAGACAAAAATTATAAATATTCATACTGTGACTGGAATGTCAAAAAGTCATACAATTTCCACTAAGTAAAATTAGTGAAGATTAGATCTGGACACAGAAGGGAAATGGAATAATGGCATAAAATTGAGGGGAAAAACAACCTATTTGAGCCATAGATAGACCAACTGGGGCATTTTATCATTTTACCACACTCCTCCTCCCAGAGTGCCTGTGGTTTTGAACTCCAGAGACTCCAGATTCTAGTGGCTAAATTGAAATGAAACGAATTGAATTGAATTGAATTGAATTGAATTGAATTGAATTGAATTGATTTGAATTTCTTAGCTGAGGGCAAGCATCAAACAAGTAGACTTTCACAAGTTAGGACACATACAGGCACACTCACACATGCAGAAAGATAGAGAGAGAGAGAGGGAGAGACAGATATATACAGAGAGAGAGCCTGTTCCCTGAGCTACCTAGCTGCTAAACACTGAAGAGAGCAGGGTGAATTTGGATTGACGTCCCTGTTATTGCTCTTGACATTTGTGCATCGTCCAAGCGCATATGCGCAGTAAAAACCGCACCTAGGGGAGGTTGTGTATGTGTGTGCGTATGTGTGTGTGTATTTGTGTGTGTTTGTACTGATGAGCTGAGCACAGCTGAGGACAGAGTGAATAAATAATAAAGTGTGTCAAACGTGACCTATGCGGTCACTTTATTTAGCTGTTCCTTCGCCTGACCACCGCCCCAACCTCCTCTATATCAAACACACACACACACACACACACACACACACACACACACACACACACACACACACACACACACACACACACACACACACACACACACACACACACACACACACACTTGTACTTCTATCTTGGTGAGGACAATCATTGCAATAATACATTCTCTGGCCCCTTACCCTAACCTCAACTATCATAACTAACTGCCCCCAATCCTTAACCCGAACACTTACCGAAACCTAATTCTAACCTGTACCCTAAAATCAAGTCTTAACCCTCAAACGGCCCTTTGAAGTTGTTAGGAAAGGTCAAAATGTCCTCACTTTCCCAAAAGGTCCTCACTTCCAAGGTCTAAAAACTTAAACTGGTCCTCACAAAGATAAAAGTACAAGTACACACACACACACACACACACACACACACACACACACACACACACACACACACACACACACACACACACACACACACAAAGATAAGGCCTCTTGTGTTAGCTAACTTCAGAATGAGGATAAGCCAATGAGTGCTTTTGTTTTTCTCGAGCTTTAACATACAGTAATTGTTGAACTGTGAAAGTGAATTGGACAGGGATCAACCATATAATATAGTTTTGACAGTCTTTGAAGCGCATCCGCTCTGCCCCTGTGCTTTTGCTGATTGCCCCCGAGCCCTTTTCCTTCTCTGCATACGCATACTGCTGCATTTACAAGGTACAGTGGGCAGCAAAATGCACATTAGAAATAAGTAAACATACATGGATAGAGAGAAGTACAGTGAGTGAGGCATATGGTGAATCATTTTCTGTCGTTGAGTGAAACAGTGATGTAGTAGTAAATAAAAAGCTTGGTAAACAATTATATGTAGCTTGTGAGCATCTAAGACAATTTGTGGGTGGATCTTTGCTGCTGGCTGGTAGTAAAATTAATACAATGGCAATGAGTACTAGAGCCTGTTCCTTCCTTTGTTATGATGCTGGAGGAATGAACACAATTTTCCCTTAAGACATCTCATCAAATGTTTTGATGATGGTGGTGGAGAGTCTTATCTAACATATCAGTCCAAAACCTCCCATAGGTGTTCAACGTGGTTGAAATCTAGTGATAACAAAGCCCACAGAATATAATTCACATAATTTTCAAACTCATCAAATCAGTGCTCTATTTGGGCCAGTACTCACCTGTATGTACAGGCATGTTAGACTTTTGTACAACTGAGTGCCATAAGTTATTATTCAGTACTGCTACTTTCTAATAACTGTAGGTGCTTGCGTTGTAATTACTGTGTTTCCTGCTAAAACAACCTCCGATATGAAACAAAAATGTGCAGCTGTTGAGGTACATAAGGTGGTCTAGTTCAGACTGCTGCAGCCTTTCCATAAATAGTCTGTACAGTGCTGGCACCTATCAGGGGTAAAGTTTTTTGATCATATGTGCACATAAATCAGTATTTTATCTTGCAAATGAATAATTAATAATATTATGGCTCCACACGCCTGCTTTGCTGGTTTAACGTATTAGCACCTTTTTACTCTGATTCAAGCACTGCGCCAAACCACTCAGTGACTCTTAATGCCCTGTATGAAAGTATCTACATTCCTTATCCACTAATGTGTTCAGGTTTTCAACTGGCTACTATTGACCTCTCTGCTTTAACAGTAAGGTGAAAACGAGTGAACAGCGTTTTGACAGCAGATTCAAGGCACAACGTAAGCACCAAACGACATAAACATAACTGAATGTTTATGAATGCACTACGTATGTTAGCAGATAGTTGCCTTTTTATACATACAACAGACAGTGAGAAGCATCAGCGTTAATTTGTTAAGTTGTGTTTCTGGCCTCCTGGTGAATGTAAGTCCAATATTCGATCTCCTTTTAGCTCTGTTTTTTTGTCTCCACCAATTATATACCGCTGGTGTGACAGTGTATTGCACAGCAGGACACTGTTTAATCCCTGTTTGTGGAGTTTCAATCAACATCGTTAGATCTGTAGCAAACACTGTTGTTACTGCTGGTTACAGCAACTAGGAAATTAATCGACTCAATATGGGCAAGTGTCCTTTTAGGCTTAATTGAACTTAAATTAGTTTATTATTTTATATTGGTTAATCCCTCTGTCCATGTTCTGCTGCTCATCTGGGCCCAATCCACTGTAATTGATTAATCATGTTACAAGGAATTACTGTTATATACAGCTGGGAAGTACTGAGGAAAATGTGATATACTGTAAATGTCAGTAAACCCTGTATTTAGCTGCTTAATGCTCCACTATGTTTCAGTACTAGCTAGCAGCAAACTTTTTTATCTGTTGTTGCTGGGCAAGTAGGGTACAGTAACTTTATCAGTGCTTTTTCACTGAAAACAGCTGCCGGGAAAACTGATGAGAGTGGTGGGAGTGAACCAAAACTGTAAAGCTCTGGGTCGTGAAAACCAAACAATGAGCTGAAAGATGCTAAAATCTTTCATAGAGCTGAGGGTCACTGCAGACTGTGGTGATAATTCTAAGTCGGTTTATTAATAACACCTTTCACATTACACATAGCCATTTGATCCATTGTTAATATGTTGATTGCACCTATGTTACATAGATAATAAAGCTTTATGGGGAGCTGACATGCATAACAACTCCTGATATGGACAAATTAAAAGTTATTCCTTTTGACAGTCTGCAGCTGCATCTTGCTTCAGGGCACAGTTTGCCCACTATGTTTTAAATCCTGTTTGCAAAATAAGCTTTGACCAAAAAGGCTCCCAAACTGTATTCCAATACTCACAGAGCTTTTGGGACCACATTGGACTGTAATTGTTAATTCTTGCGATGCTAATGAATTTTCATCATTATGATGCATTGTAAAGCAAGATTTAAATTTATGTTGGTGTGTCTTTTTGTTACATTCTGTGCTAGAAGTTGAGAAATGTTTTGAGGGGACCTTGGCTGGCCTGCTGTACTGTTTGTGGATGTTTCGGCTTAGTGACAATGCCTGTGCTGGAGAGGAAACAAGCTGACGTCTCCTCCAGTTGGTACCTCAGCCTTGTGTAATTTGCCCAAACCGTGGTGTGCGTGTGTGTCTATGAGTATGTGTGCATACACATGTGTAACGTGAAATGAAATGAAGAGAGAGTGGGATATAGGTGGAGTGGCGAGAGAGAGACAGAGAAGTGACACAAATCAATGTGAGCACCAAGTACACAATCACCAGCAGCAGCAGCAGCCTCCCCGACCTCTTTGCCTTTCTCTGGGAGAGAGGGATAGAAACAGAGTCACAGGAAAGATAGTGCCCCAAAGAACGCAGCATCTGGTAAGTTGTTACAGAGATAGAAATACCTCCCACCATTTACAAGTTGTGGAGGCGAAGGCAACAAGGGTGCCTTGTCAATATGACTCTGCTCTCCGAGGCACAGGGCGCACAGAGCAGGGCAGACAGCTGTGGCTCTGCGCCTTTTTCTGCTTATCCCATACACCAGCTTTTCTCCACTGCTTCAGTCACCGCTATCGCTGCTGTAGCAAAGAATAAATAACCCTCAGAACAGAACAGCGAGATAGCTGCCACCGTTCCTGCTCTATTCATACATTGTAGAGCCTGCTGGGGATTAGTGACTGGATTGAGGGAGGTTTTTTTGCTCCAATCACCACCCTGCCTATAGGAAAGCATAGAGAAGAGAGACTGACAGATAGAGAGGTTGTAGAGAGTTAGTTCTTTGATATCCAATAGTGAGTTCATAAGAGAGTTTATGAATTTTTTTAAAAGACTCAAATTTCTGTTTTGCAGATTTTCGACCATTAAGTAGCTTTAAAGTTACTGTTTGACTGTGTCACATATAATTTACATCTGTATTTACCTGTTACAACACTTGATGACAAAAGATGGGTTTTGTACTGTTGAAGATGTTCAATTTGATTGTGCAATTAACATTACTACCTGTGATGTTCCACAGTATCCCAAAAGTTTTTAGGTTTATTTCCTGCCTTGGTGGAAGCCACTGCTTTCCATTTCTTTACCTTATGAAAATCAACAAATTTTGCTATTTGGTTTTGCTGTTGTGTTAGTCTAAATTGGATATCCAGTATAAAATGAACCACTTGACAGTCTTTAAATGTGGCTCTTATTGTACTATCAATACAGTTGTTGTTTGGTTAAGCTATGACAAAATAGCATACATATAGTACTCTCAGACAGGGGCGTTGTTAACTGTTAACCATCAGGGGCAGAGCCCAGATTCATCTCCATCGAAAAACTTATTTCAAAATAGACAGTTTCCATGTATTTTTTCTTGCATGTTAGGTCTACACATTGAAAATGTCAAAATTGGAGAAGGAAAGAAGGGTTTGGATATGATTTCTATTTTCTATGTCTAGTTTCACCCTTTCTATCAATAAATCACATTATTTATAACCACGGGTTTTTGATTGGGAAGGAATTTAGCTCCCTGTTTAATTACACTATGGAGTGTGAGAAGGAAAAAACAATGGCAATGGCAACTTTTTTTTCCCATTGCAGATATAGTGCAAATTGGTAAGGCAATTTCTGACAGGCAATTGTTCATCTACTGTCTTAGGCTCCCTATGCATTCATGATCGTTCATGACCACTATTACAGACACCTGGCACTGACCTAAAGTGATGTGTGTGTGACGCATCTAAATCATTTAAATTCAGTGTTAATTTCCTAGTTTAATCTGACATCTGTTATGAGTGGGTCATCTTTTTAAACTGACGTTATAAACGTTATCAGCTTAGCTAGTAATAAATATAAAACTTTCAGGCTATCTAACATGAGACTAGGCTAGGATGGTTTTGCTAGCTAAGGGGAGGCACAACTAAGCTATCATTGCTAACAGTTTAGCTGCCTGAAGTGCAATGCAAAGTACATTAGGTGTATATAACTTAATACTCTGCTCATATCATGGTCATGTAACTCATATAGACATATACACACTGTGGGTCCTGGCTCAGCATGACAGGATGTTTTTAATTCAGCTTCAACCCCCTTACTGGTAAAAAAAATCTGTGTATATCCATTTTTTCCTCACAGTGACTCACTGTGTGAGCTAGCGTTTGGCATAGTAACGCCATCAACTGAGGAGCTGATAGATACCTGTCAGCCAATAAGACATGAGTATTTCCTCATTGTTCCTTTAAACCCTCTTTCATTTGTCTTGCCTTCATTCATTGAAGATAAAATACAACACTCGGTCAAGTAAAGATACAAAATGACAACACTGCCGTCTTCTTTTACTGACATACAGTTACGTAGTGACAAACTGCTCAAAGTGGAGAATTATTCAGGGCTGAAGAACAAATCTTCGGGGCTACAGGCCCAAATGCCCAGGCCAGGCGATGACCACTCTCTCAGAGAATGACTAGTAGCAGAAAAAAGAACTGAATCTGAGATTCAAACATGACACTCAAGTGATGTATGCTCCTTAAATTTGAATTCCTCTTCAAAACTGGAGTTGACTTGAAAGTCGTTGCTATTTGATTTGAAAAGTGGTCACTTTTTTGAAGTTCAGTAACATAAATCTCTGTCCAGTGAATGGTAACGTCATTCTGGTAAAACATCATGTAATGATCATCAAATAATGTATTGAAGTTGGCTACAATACAGTACCAGGAGTGGCTAAGGAAGTTTTGGACCCCAAGCAGAATATGGTGCAGTCAGTGTAGGTAAATAGTTAAATAAATGTTATACATTTCAATGGCAGAACTGAAGGAGCAGAATTCCAAATGGCTGACAAATACTTAACTTTTTTCCTACTTATTTATAATTGTTCTTCATATACTACATAGTATGTCAGCATGAAAAAAAGACTACTTAGAATCAACCACAGAAAGTGAATTCTTCATCTGCATTCATACAGTACATGACCTTATAATAAGCCACTAATCAATTTCACCCCTTTTGTGCATGTCTATGTGTCAACCTCCTGGCTTTTCTTTTCTAACAAGCTTTACATGCTCTGGGGTCTTGCCAGCCAAAGTCAGCCTTTATGGCTTAAGCTCTGTGTGTGTGTGTGTGTGTGTGTGCGCTAAAAAAAAAAAGAGACTAACTTTTGCTCTCCTCATTCATTGATGATTTGAGAAATTGGAGGGGCCTGCTTCCGTAAAAGCCAAAGCTGTTAGTGTCTGAATAGACTTCACCGTAAAACTATGTCCTGTTGGTTAGGGAACTCTGCTCCTGTGTGACTGTGAGCTACTTTTTCACTGCTTAAAACAAGCTATTGAACCGTTTCTGTTATTGAGCAGTATTGCCTCATATCTCATACAATTAGTAAGGGCTAAACTAACCTAGAGAACATCACTGAGGTAAAATCATTTTTCCCCATTAGAGGGATTGAACTGTAATTTATACATGACAAATGGGAAAGATCAGGTAACATTACACAGGTTCTGACATGACAACTTTACAAAAGTTCTGACTCCTGGCTATGGGTTTTATTGTTAGACCTATTCTTTTCTGTGTGATTCTATATAGTTTTCTACACCAGCTGCGCTCAATTTATTTGAAGAGCCAATAGAAGTCATTGCTGAGTCATAGTGTATCTACACTGAATTGTGTGTACTATTTATAGCCATACAGTATCAGTTGCTGCTGCCTCCCATTGTTATTGCGGCCCAGGCGAGCTTAGCAGCAGCGGATATTGTTATCAGGCCATAGCATCAGGGATTGGTTTCCGCTTCGTTTTTCGACAGTGATGAAAACACAAACATGTCCTGTACACAGAAGTACTCACACAAACACACCTAGTTTGTTTAGTTAGATGAATGTTTGTATGTGAGTGTGTGTTGGAGTGAATGTATGCATGTCCAAGAGGCCAAAGAGTGAGACATATTGTTAGATGCAGGTAAGAGTAAGACAGAAAGGGACATCTGTCAATCTCTGAATGATATTTTCCCAATGCGACTGTTGAGGTTCACTCTCTCTCTTGCACACACACACACACACACACACACACACACACACACACACACACACACACACACACACACACACACACACACACACACACACACACACACTCACACACACAGACGTATACTAAGGAAGGTGTAGGTGAGAAAGATATATGAGTATGTATCATTGTCAGCGCTTTAAAGGGGTGTTGATCTTATACAAGACAGGAAGCAGTAAACAAATCCTCCAACATGTGGCAGCTACCTGGAGCATACCCCTCTCTTCTCCTCCCTCTATCAAAGTATTTTTGTGTGACTTATGGTATATGAAATAAAACAGCTGAGTGAAAATCGTAACATTTCTCCAGTTTTGCAGAGAAGTTAATACACCTGAAGTGGAGTTTTTGTTTTGGTTAGAGAAATTGAGAAAAAAACAGCTATCAAAACCAAATGTGTTTAATAATTTTACAAAATAAGCCTGCTAAACAACTGAAAAATGACTTTGGATATTTTTGTCATGTGAAATAGTATTAGTTCCAACATAACCTCTTTTTAATGCACTGTAAATGCATCATTCATGAAGGACTGTACATATTTGTGGATCCCTAAGAGTTGGATCTGTTAATATTAGTTTTGATTGACTTTCAACAGTCGTATTGTGATGACGTTATCATATTGTGTCACTGTTTGGATTTTTTTGGGGGAAATTTTTTTTGGATTATTGATTTCAAGCAATTATTTAATGAAAAACAAAGCAAAAACAAAATTAGTTGGTTAAAGTGGTATTTCACTGAGCTGTTGTTCAGTTTACTTACTCATGTCCTCAATTTTATAATGTCTTCTGTGGCTACGAAGGAAGCTTTTCAGAGATTGAAACAAATAAATTTTTACTGAATTATGATATTGATTGGCATTATGGGAAATATAGAATCCAGTGTTTTTGGATCTTGACGCATATATAGGGAGTAAAAATCAACTTTATAAAAGTGCAATACTAAATTGCTGGAATACACCTTTAAGTTTTTATTTTACACATGTTAAAGCTCCTAAATGAAAACTTTTAATTTTTTTTTTGTATGCTGTGCAATGTATCGCAGTTCTCTGGGTCTATGCGGTCAGCCCCTCTGTGAGTCCCTCCTAAGGGGGCACTATGTTTGAATCAAAGTACTTAGTACAACAATCGTGTTCATACCGCTTCAGAATGTCCACACTCAAAGGCGAGGCAAAAAGTCTGCCATCAAAGCCTCATCCTGGCTGCAACACACTGCCTCAGTCTCTCAAGGAGCTCTGTGCCTTCTGTGTGTCCTGGTTCAAATTATACAAATGGTGACGGGGATGCACACTTGGATACAGTCTCCCCCTGAAGGCATGACATTGTTCAACAATCAAACAAACAATTTCTCACAAGAACGCCTTGTATGTTTGAGTGCTTGACATCTAACAAAGATGTTTAGTCTTTGTGTGTACACGTGATACAAACAAAACTAAGACTGATTCATCAAAACATGGTCAATAGCTTTATGAGTGGTCAAAACCTCTACAGGGTACCTTTAACTTTCTTTTCAGTACACTCAATACTGTAAATGGAAACAGTATCCTGTCTTTCAGCATGCCGATTTTCAAAATATCAGGGATGATATTCTTGATATGGTCTTTATAGCCTTGATACTGAGTTACAGCCCCTTTTTTTTAACCCACTTCTCGGCTGTTAAGTGATTGGTGTAAATTCAGAGGAAAACCAATGACGGATATGTTTTACCTGTATTCACCTCATCATTGTATTTCATGAAAGAATAGGTACCTCCTTAAGTGCACACTTTGTAAATTCAGTCTCTTTGTCTATCTCTCTTTTAGTCTGTATCCTTATCTTGTTCTCTTTTCTCTATCAATCTATCTAATGATTTATCTATCTTTTTCTCTCTCTCTGCACATCTTTGCAGACTTTGGAAGAGGTTTAGGAGTGCGTTGCCAAGATGTAGGAATTGTTAGACTACTGAGCTTAAGTGGCTTGGAGTAGTTCACAAAGGGGTATACACAAAGCAAGTATGAAAAATTTGAATGAAACCACAATACCAACACCCCCTCCTCTCCATTGTCTCTCTCTTTTTTCAATGTAAGGATTTAAATTCATCGGAAGTAACTGTTAACTTTCCATCCTCTGTTTTGCAAGAACGAAGTGATCCATTGTAATTAAATTGAGAGGTTTGCTGCATGCTTTATTCCCCTTGACGGTTTTTGGTTTGTGAGCTGTTACAAAATTTGACTTTAATAAATGGCAGTTCTCCTCAAGATAAAGAATGAAACTGGGACAGATGAAGTACAGTGGATGTTGCAGGATGAGAGGACGCTGGTTTGGATTGTAGAAGGAGAAAAGTAGAGGTGGAGAGAGGAGTCAGGAGACTTGTGTGACGTAACACTGAAATCTCCATTAGCTTAAAATGAGCTTTGCTAGATGGTACTTGTAGTTTGGAGTTTGTGATTATGTGTGTGTGTGTGTGTGTGTGTGTGTGTGTGTGTGTGTGTTTGTGTGTGTGCGTGTGTGTGAAGGTTTCCCCATGGTTTCGGAGGTAAATATTAGCCAATCAATTTAATCTCTCAGTTGTGACTTTGGAGCCTCATTTGTAAGTGACTTTAATCTTAAAAACAATCTTATAGATATCTTATAGAACATATAACCAAGATTGTTAATGTACATCATCAAAAAAAAAAAGGTATTGATAAGCACGATGATTACAATCAACAAACAAGTGCTTGAGCATTCTGTAATATACCTGAGTAATATGTCACAATCTCAGAAAAGAGCATTTTGCCATTACTGTTCCATTCAAACCTAATAACCTTAATGATTTTTAAGATTATTTTTTCGAGTTGTGTTCACAATTGACTCACAAAAAATATCCAACAGGTATTGAAGTTGTGTGTAACCATTTTGAGGTCTTAGGCAGTGTATAATATACACCTGTAATACATCACTTTTGATCTTACATAAAAATCGTTTGCATTTAGCTGGCCTTTAGAACGCAACTCATTGAAGGCTGTCCTATAAATAAAACACTTGTTGAATAAATTAATGTGAATGATTGAGCTGTTAACTTAATGTAGCAAACTATTTATAGACGCATCCTGTTTGCAGTGGGAAAGGCTGTGGGGTCCAGCATGAAAATTCATTACCCATTAGAGGTAGCAAACTACCACTAATGACCTTTTCATAAAATTTGGTACCATTCAAACAGATGTTATCAATTTCATTTTCTGCTTTGATCTTCCTTTTGTAAAGCTCATGTAGGTCTGGACAAATCTACAATCGACTGTCTTTGTACAGTCCATTGTAGTTATATCAGTAACTTTATTAACTAGAAGTAACAACTCAAAATATAACTCAGGTTCGTTTTCACCAGCAAAGCCTGTTGTGTTGTTTTAACGCAAGCCTGTTTTTGGACTGAACTCTTGCTTACACCAAATTCTGTGACTTGATTTCGAGTTTTAGCTATGTTGTTAGGCAAGTATTTCTATCATGATCACATACTGTATTTTGACAGCTGGTTTCTCCATGGACCTTAGATAGGGTCACAAAACTTTGATAGCAGATACTGGTGGCCAGTAGTAGTTAGGTCTGTTTGCAGATCAGTAACACCTCACCTGTAAATAATTGGTCAGCATATCAGTCTTTTCATTATAGTTTGTCCTCTACCTTCACATATTTTGTTGTAACACCAGTGATTTATTTTTAGACACATAGCCAAGTGAACTGCTGCCATCTGTGAGAGTGTCTGTATGAACTTGAGGATGTTAAAGGGTTATTAGAATGACTTAACATTCCAGTGGAAATCTTTTGTCCTTTTTGTTGCTTTTGACAATCCATGTACACAAATACACACACCATGAAACCTTATAGTCAATGAGTGGGTCAAGCAGATCCCAACACTTAAAAAAAAAACCAAACCAAATACGATCCCGAAAACGAAAAAAATAACAAAAAACAAGAACCGACAAAAAGAAGTATACCCCTTGAGGCTTTTCTAATGAACCAAAGTCCAAGTCGAACACAGGCTGCCTATTTCCAAACTTTTTTTTTCTCATGTTCCTTTGTGCATCAGACTCTTAAAAAAAAATTAACAAGCTTCTTTCATGGATCAAACGAGAGCGGCAGCGCTCATTGTGCCAAAGCAGGATTTAAAAAGGATACAGTGAGACAGACAGAGAGTGAGAAAGACAGAGAGAGAAAGAGAGAGCAAGAGAGAGAGATACCTTATTATTGTTATCAAAGTGAAGCCAGCTCCTCTCCTGCTGCTCTTATGGGACCTCTCTCGCTCTCTCTGCTCATAGACCCAAGGGAATCTAAACATGACCTGCATACACACCCCCCTCTTTCTGGAACACACACACACGTAGGCCTGTCTTGGTGCACGTCGTTTCATTTTTGAAATTAGTCCATTCTCTCTGACCCTGTCTTTTCATCAGGCGCGGTGGTGCATATTTTAGTCCCTTTCCTGTGCTTGTTTTACTAATTGGTGGCTATACTTTGCCCAACACTGATATCCTTTGATCATCTCAGATCATTACGTTTACCTCATTAATTTTCTCAATGTGATTCCCCCCCCTACACACACACAAAAATTTAAGGGTCCATGCAAAATTGGATTAATAATAGATCATATGAGCCAAGAGAAAGTGTAATTCCTTTGTGATTTCTCCTCTAAATCTCTTGCTTCATTCTTTTTCTGGTTATTGTGTCTCATTGTCCTGTGGCGGGCAGGCCAGCTTTAAAGGAAAAGGTCAATATTTTGGAAAATATGCTGATGTGAGCAGATCAACATTAGTCTGCTTTAAGTAGGGAGCTTGAGTTAGGACATCAGGAAGTCTTTAGCCTAGCTTAGCCCTGGAGGCAAAGGGTAACAGCTAGCCCAGTTTCAAATATGCCACCTCAAAAGCTGCCTTTTTAGCATAATGCATCTTGTTTTTTCAATGCCAGTAACCAACTACATAAAATCAACCTGATAAAGGGTGGACCTTACAGACGTTGGGTGTGGAAAACAACTGATATAGTGGCTGGATCGCCTCATGACTTTCTGACAAAAACTAACACGTCAGAATTTATTTGCCTTGTCTCACCTAGTTTGACAACTTGTGTGTGTGACCAATAATAACATTAAACAAATTTTCCATGCAGAAGTGTAAACATGACATGAAAGAGGATGATGTTTTATTTCATTTCAGCAACCCATTCATCACCTTTCGGTCAGGAACATTATACTGAATAATCATACAAGTGTGTACGGAGTCACCCTTGGCACACATATATACGCTGCTCACCCCCACAATATAGGGCTCTTACCGACTGGGAAGAAAAAAGACAGAGCTCTTTTGAAAATTAATGATTCCAGGTTCACTTTCATTTGTAAAACAGTGATTACATGTAAACATTTGCTTTTGGAAGCTAGATGGTTTCCCTAGCCTCCCGTCTTTATACTAAGCTAAGCTAAACATATCCTAACATGCCCCGTCCAGCACTGTGCTAAACAAAGACATGACCTTAATATTAATAATGTTATCACACTTTTGGTAAAGTGGTGAATAAGCGCATTTATTAAAATTTTGAACTGTTCTTTTAAAGTGCAACAAAAAGGCTTGTCATAGATACACATGCATGCCTGCACACACAAACATAAAAAACTCAAACACAGCAGGTGCAAACATCGACTTTTACACTTTCTATGTTTTGCTTCACATAGACTGGGTCCTGTTTGCTCAAACATACATTAAACATTAGAGAAAAACACGGTAATTCATCCAAAGTGCATCAAGTCTACAATCATATTCCACTTACACTCACCAACTGCGATTGTTAAGGCTGTCAGTACTTCCTTTTATAACACTGTTTCCTGTATTTCATCCTCTGTTCAGCATCAATATCCCTTCGAAGATATCTTCCCTAACAACAGACCGTTGTCTACGCTTCGTTGTTGACTGCTTCATTGTCAATCCATCCAACTCCAAATTGTGTTGCATATAAAGATGTGTATCTCCCTCTTCTTTTCTCTTTCCTCTCCCTGTTGCTCTCTTCGGAGCAGATTACATCTTGGATCACTTTGTCTGCAGGCACAGCTTGGTATTGTGCCGCATCTCTCTCTTGTTGTCACATTGAGCTCTGTGCCCTCCTATTATCATATAGATAAGTGAATGTTTGTGTTGTGGCAAGATGGGGAAGCATGGCTGTAATGTAGTATTTTGTGTACGATGTTAAAATTGGCCCCTGTTGCCTCTGCCATTCAATCAGCCCTCTTCTCAGCCAAAGCTGTAAACACAATTGCACGAGATTGTGAGGTTCTTTTTGGGGCCTTGTGAATGAGCAAAAGACGATGTGTGTTTGTGTCTTTTCTCAGTAACCTGGTTTTCTGATGAGAAGTGGGCCATTTGCATGTGTTTGTGTACAGTATATATATGTGTCTTTACATGATGGCATACAGTATGTCTTGAGTGTGTGGGTTTCATTGTGTATGTGTCATTGCATGTCTAGTGCGTAAAGTGTGCAAAAGTGTATTGTTTGTGTCTATAAGAGAATTTGTCTGGTACTGATACAGTACATTTAGGCTAGAGGAAAAGGCCCTACAGCTCTCATGGCTTAAATGGCCTTTGGGCGCCACTCGTGTAGTGTGCGTATATGTGTGTGCGTATATGTGTGTGTGTGTGTGTGTGTGTGTGTGTGTGTGTGTGTGTGTGTGTGTGTGTGTGTGTCGGGGTGTGAGAGAGAGAAAAAGAAATACAGAAATAGACCACTTTGCTCTCAAATCCTCCTTCCTCCCAGCGCTCCCTAAAGTCCAATATTGACTGTAGCATCACTGAATTACACAGCTCTCACAAGATAAATGCAGTGGTTAAACTGGATTGTATCTCTTTGCTGGGTGAGTTAACCCTAGTCTACCCAGTTTAATCCATCTTGGCTCAGTTGACTTCTGTCAGTTTTAGTAGAACAGTGTGAACTCAGCTGGAGGAGCTGCAGGCCATGATGTGATGACTCAGAGATGGAAGGAGACAATCTGTTCCCTGCTCAGCCCCAGGTGTGTGTGTGTGTGTGTGTGTGTGTGCATGTGTGTGTATATTAATGCAATTGCTCCTCAAGAATCTGATGCACTGTGATATTGACAAAAAACAAAAGTTAGGATTTATTTATATTTTTGTTTATAGAATTTGTTGAATTTACTCACTGTGATTAAAAAGTGGCAGAACTTTGACTACTGAATGTCGTTATCAGCATTTGTTATATCTTCAAACTTTTGGTGGGGTAGGAATGAAATGCTAATATTCAGACATTGCCTAGGTTAAGTAAAACAATCAATTTTCTCTAGCTCAGTTTTGAGGCTGTGAGGTTTTATGCACAACACCAGAACATCTTGTTAAAAAGTTAAGGACACTTTCCAAAACACATTTCTGAAACAAACCACAGCCCCTTCTGGTCAGGAGATGTTTCTTTTCAACAGTTATGTATGCAGCCATAGGTCCACCTTGGCATTAGGGAGGTCTAACTGACTATCATTTATGTTGGTGCTACAGAGTGGTTATTGCAAGAATAACACTCTTTATAATTACAATTCTTAAAACTTTTATTAAAATCAAACCCCATTTTGATACTTTTTATGGTCAGCATATTTTCAGCAATAGCTATTCAATCTATAAACTTTTTTTTTAAATGACTTCTTAATATTTGTATTGTTAGCGGCAGAGTCTGCCATTTCTACGCAGTATTTATACTGCCTACCTACACATGATGGATTCACATGAAATGCAAGCATGTCTTAAGATAAGATTACAAACAGTAATACTGTTTGTAATTTTATCTCAAGACCGATTATTCAGTGCCTTTTTTAAACAACATGAGTTTGTTTTGCTGCACTGTAAATGGATACAGTTGCTCTTTCGTTGCATTTATGTTTGTTGTCCCCCAGAATTCCGGGACATGTTGCTTTTATTTCCAGTAATCATGAGTGTCATCAAATCAACCAGACCTGAAATCTTAAGGATAACAACCTCAATTCTTCTTCTGTATAACAGTTCAATAGTCTTGAACATGTTTGTTTTTTGAGAACATATCCTTACACTCCACTTGAACAAGGTATTTCCTTTAAAACTGAGGGTTGTTGTTAGTCTAATAGGAGTTGCACACTTCATTTAAAAGAGAAAATAATTGTAGCTGGGTGGACTGAAAGCATGCTCAAATGAGAAGTGGTCCTCGAAGTCATGTTTGGGAAGGTGATTTCATGTAAACAATAAAACATAAAAATTATATATTTTTTAACCTGCATGTGCAGATTTATGTGTGACACAGGGTTCAATCCATGAACCATGAATCCATCTTTCTCTCTTCTCCCCTACGGTATAAAAAAAATTAAAATGAAAAAATCTTAAAAGCCACCTTTCCTTTTTTAGAGAAAAAAAAGACTTCAATAATTAAAGTTGACATGATGTCTCCTGTAGAAAGAGAGAACAATACCACAGTTAGGAGCCGTTTAACTTCACCATATGTTCAACATAACAAGTTTCTTTCAATTTTTCTGCCTGTGTGAGTGTGTTTTCTTCTTTGTCATCTCCACCTGTTATCTTCTCGCATACTTGTTCTGACTTTTTACTGTATGTTTAGTTTTTTAATGGGTATCCCTAATAGTGGGTCACAGTAATGTGTGTGTGCTTCTGTGTTTACTTGTGTGTCTGATGCGGTGCATGCACCAGGCTGAGCACAGTTTCCGTCAGATCCAACACTGCCACCACCTCACACACACATACTTCCTCCCTCCTCCAATGCGTTCTTCCACTTTCAACATCCTTCCCTTTCTTATGGAAAAGAGCCAATTAAACTTGTGTCTGTTTGTTTTAAACAAAATGGCTTTTAATTAGCACGATCAAAAAGGCTTCTTTCTGCAGGCCCCAGGATTCACTTTGTAGTTCCCCCTCCAGATCGCACATGGGTTTGATGCCACCTGATAGGACGCCAAGACAATCAGAACACTTTTATAATGAATACACACACACACACACACACACACACACACACACACACACACACACACACACACACACACACACACACACAAACTGTTTATCACTTTGTCTCCATCTATCGCTTGAACTCTCTTAAAGTCTTTTGGTCTTTTGTTGTATTGTTATCACGACCCTCCTTTCTGTTGCCCACATCCTCTTAATTCTTCCTGTGTTCTTTTCTTCTCTTTTGTCCTTTCTGTCTCTGATCTGTGTTGTTTTAATGACATGGCCCAGCATGGCTCACTGCTGGGCATGAACGTGTGTCCTCTTTCCTCTTTGGCTATATTCACTTTCCAAATTGCTGCTCAGTTTGTTTAATGACATTTCCTATCTAAACTAAGATGCAAACCTTATCCCATGTAATTATGATTTGAAGATGATGCCATTAGTTAAGCATTTGAAGTCAGTATATGATAATATAGTATACTATTTTGTACCACCTCCTATTTTATATACAGTAAATTAGGAGCTTTTTATTGGCAGAAGGGGGATGTGTTGTACCAAATTCTACAATATTATTATTAATATGTGTGTGTGTGTGTGTTTATAGGCTCTGCACCAGTGATTATATATGCTTAGTTTATTTTGCCAGATGCTCTCACACTCCTGCCTATATGCTGCATATACTGTATGTTTGTGTGGGCATCTGTGTGTGTGTGTGTGTGTGTTTGTCTTTTTCTTTGTCTGTATGTCAGGTGATGTCTGCTGTATTGTTGGTCTATTGCTGACAGTGGCTGCAGGGTATAAACATGTGATCCAATCAGCTCACTACTGCTCAGCTCAACATGGCTCCTAATTGACGTGTGTTTCTATGTCTGTGCGTATTGTATGTGTGGCTCAGCTGCAACGGGTTCAACTGACAGCTGTCAAGTTGCTTGACTCAATCATGATCTTCTGTCCTGCTTTCTTTCACATAAAGTAGTCTGACATGCACACACACCTGTGCAGATACTGAAATTACACAGATACAGTATAGTAGTGATTAAGAGACCTTTTGGTAAAACTATTTTAATGGATTAGGACTTAATATTACAATATGACTTCAAGCATGGAGTTCATTAATCTATCAGTTAATATAGCTCACATTCAGAATGTTCACTGTGAAGCAGACTACGCTGCAGGTTATAATCACAACTGCTAACTGGCAAATATGATGGTGGACCTTCGTTATTTAGCATGGATACAGTATTGGCTATCTATGATGGGTGACTTAAATTGCTCTTGATCCCAAATATTAATTTAACTCTAGGCTAAAATGACCGTTTTCAGACACACTAACTCCTTTAAGCTTAAAATTTAAATCTGATCAAACACAACATCTGCTGGGCTGTGTTGCACCTATAACCACAACAAGAGTTACATCACTGACACACCCTGGGGTACACTTCTACATCACTGAAGCATGGTGTGAAGTTAAAGCACTGGAGGTCAGTCAAAAAAGATTTTCTTTGGCTGTTAATTTTTGCTCTCTCAATTCAGACCTGATTCATCAAAGGACATAAATTATTTGATATAATAAACTTGATTTGATAAACATCATTATCATCATCATAACAGCAATCTGCTGAAGTCCTGAAGACCGAGAAACCTAATTTGACAGCCCCTGGGTTTATGTGTACTTTCATGTATATTACAAACACATAAAAGTATACAGAGAAAAATTGATGCCTTTCACTACCAATTAAAAAATTTCTAACTTTGGCAAATGGCAGCAGTAACATCAAAACAGAGACCTTACGGCAGACAGCAGTGAAGGACAATGAGAATTAATGCGCTGAAAGCAACACAAACTACACCAGATTTCCTCAAAATTGTCTAATTTCTTTCTACATAAGTAACAATAACAATAATTTAACAATAGCAAAAATTGATGATTAGCATAACAAAACTTTAACTTAAAAATTGTACACCTAGGAGCTTTAATTTAAAATTTAATTGAAATAACTGCAGCTCTGTGAGTCAACCATGTGCTGAATCCAAAAATGGACTCCACAAGCTTGAAAAGAACATAAAGCATGTTTAACAAAGTTTTCATCTCGGCTAATAAGGAAGCAAAAGTAACTACCAAATTTTGCCGAACTGTGACTTGACTTCTCTCCAATGTTACACTATTTATCGTCATATGGTGACTCCCAAAGCCAACAGTGAGAAGAGGTAGTTGTGACAGTGCAGTATGAGTAGGCATTCACCAATGATTCCCTAGATAAATGCCTGGGCAGTATCCTAGCTTTAAAGGCTGCACAAGCCTGATTTATTACCCTACTCTACCTCGTAGCATCACATACACCACTACAAACACACACACACACACACACACACACACACACACACACACACACACACACACACACACACACACACACACACACACACTCTCATACACATAGATTAAAACTCTATGTACATGCCTGATGAATGGAGAGAAACAAAGCATGATAGGGACCAATAACAAGGCAATACATATGATATGCAGGGTTATGTTTAAGATGTAGCAGTGTGTGAGTGTGTGTGTGTGTGTGTGTGTGTGTGTGTGTGTGTGTGTGTGTGTGTGAGGTACTGTAGCTGCACAGTCTCTTTATCTACTGCAGTTATAGCCTTATTGTTGATATGAGTAGCACTTAACGCAGACCCCATTTGCTCTCAACCTTCACTCTCTTTACTTTCCTACAGCTCTCCATCTCCCTCTGGCACTCTGTCTGAGCTCTTACCTTTTTGCAAGTATACGTGGGTGTGCACGTGTGTTAGCGCACTTAGCATAGAGCTCCCAGTTTCCCTTCATTTCCATATAATTAGATTGTTTGTGAAAGGCTACTTCCAGTGCATTGATTAAGTGTCAGAGGAGAGGAGAGGAGACATGCATATCTGGGCAGAAGAGGAACAGGAGGGGGCATGGCACTACAGCAACCTGTCTCTCACACACACACACACACACACACACACACACACACACACACACACACACACACACTGGGACTGTGATAGAGTACGTCTTGGCTACTGGAAAAGGCACTAAAAAAACAATATGAAAGTGTGTTTGTAATAATGACCCATAATGTGTACAGGGTGACATTGTCCCTTGTTTGTACTCTTTTTGTTTTGTGTGACAGAATCAGAGTAGATAGTCTTAGCCTTGTGATTTCTCAGACTGCCGCCGATTGTCTCTGTCTTAACTTATGTTTTGCTGAGGCTGAGTCTGCCTCTGGTGTTATATGACCGTCAACTATCCTGCCCTATATAAGGACAAAACTACTGGACTGGACTGGCCTGAGCTGTACTGGGCTAATGGATTGCAGTCTTTCCACAACTACAGTACCTCAAACGTAACACCGTTCCAGAGGACTAGTAAGAACATCCCTCCTACATCTCTTGCTTGTTCTTAGCTTTGGTTTTTTCCCCTTGCATTCTTCCTTATGTAATCATTTTAGGTTTACAGCATTGGTATTGCCATGCTGCTTTAGCTGCACTCCTTTGGTGATTAAGGAATTAAGCTGGCTTTTAGTAAGATTTAGGAAGTCATTTTCTCAAGAGTGATGGATTTGTGAAAAGTCAGGAGGTTGAGGATTCAGCATGAACCTACTTTTGAATGAATAAAACATAAAGAACTGAGGTCACTCTATAAATCTAAAGAGTTCTGTTGAAGCCAAATTACAAAGGTTTCCACACATGTTCGATATTGCCAAGCTTCAAACTTGGACTATAAGCCGATGTCCTGGAGCAGTGAACAAAGTGAGTTTCTCATTCTTCCTCTGCCCATACTTGTAAACCTGTGTTATTTTTTGTATAAATATGGGGCTGCTGCTGCCAACAACTTTTACCTTTTGAAGTAATTTGATCATGCATTATGCTTTCTTCACCGGATCTGCAGGAATTTTGGTACAGGAAAGGTTAGATAGCCAAGGTCATTAGTATTGTACCCTCTGGGCCATATATGGGCTATATATGGAGCATAGTCTTAGTTCTGGCAGATTACTGAAGTCGAGCTTGCATTATCTTATGTGCATCACTTGCTTCAGTCATGCTTCACCTACACTTGGGTTTTTTACCAGCTGTTGGGCTAACAGCTGAATAGCTATGTCCAATCATATCCATGAAGGTGTACAGCATAGCTTCTCCTTATGCACTCAGCTTTTAATATTGTTGAATTAATTAAGATTTAATGTTAATGTATGTGTTTATTAAGGGTGGCTTGTTTTTCTAGCTAAATCCATGTTGCTGCTTGGATTCTTTGAGACTTCCCTTGTAGAGCAGAGCTTTTCTGCCAAATCTAACTTTATAATCATTGGCTATAAATTGTCAATTCCCTTTTGGGGACATTTTATGCCTTTATTCGATAGCTGATAATAGAGAGATGACATAAATGGGGATGCCACGAAGCAAAGGCAGACACAGCGGACGAAACAAATTTAAAGAAACATTTAGTTTTTGACTTTGTCACTGATTATGGTGTTGGTGACTGAGAGATTTTGACCTGAGGGAGGTACAAGATGAAAGGTCAGGGGTGGTCTTCAGACTCACTAGCAATCATTATTTGGAGTAAATGCAGATCCATATCAAAATTTGAAGGCAGTCTTGCCAGAAATGATCAAGATATATTACTAAGGACCCAAGTGTAGGACAGATTGTAGGAAAGACCAACTGACTACTTAAATAACATCAGCATCTTTAACTTTCACTATAAAAAGTTTGAAAACACATCAATGATACTTACCTCAATTCTTCGTTATGACTGACTTTGGTTTATATTTGCAGTTGTTTGTGTTGTACTGATCTTTGGCTGGAGCTCTTTCTGTACCACCTCTGGTAATGCTTGATTCTTGCTTCTAACACCAGGTTTGGTGGAGAGTAAGCAGGATTGGACTTGGCAAGTCAAGTGGGGCGACTTGAAACCCCAGCTGAGTTTGGATAAACATCCAACTACTGTACTATAGATGTTGTCTGTGCTAAGTGCTAATTAGCAGAACAAAGCATCTGTTGTCCTTTTAAACACATGACAGTCAAATATTTCATCTATCCGTCTGTCTTCACCGATCCTCAGCTCCTCTGGAGGAGCAAGAGGAGGCAAGCTGACAGCGAACACACGAACGCACGCACGCACGCACGCACGCACGCACATTTGCTATAAATGTACACATACATGCACACAAATGAATGTACAAGCCAGCATACACAGAGGTAGACATGCTGGGACACACACACACACACACACACACACACACACACACACACACACACACACACACACACACACACACACACACACACACACCATGTGCTCTTATGTGAGCTGACAGCAGCATCAGCGTAATGTGCCATATTAAAGTGAACAGGACCTTTACTATAAACACCATCCTGCCTCGAGAGAGAGCTAGAGGCAGAGAGCTCGAGGTTTGGTCTGAGAGAGACAGGGCCAATGGCTAAGTGCTTATTACCCTGCCTCCCCTGACATTTACAAATATGTGTTCTTTGTTCTTCCACTGTCTGAGGTAGGAAAGAGAGGGCAATAAAGAGAGAGAGAGAAAGATCACAACCTGGGGAGAAAGGAAAGGTTAAGTGAGTCGAATGATTTGAGAAAGGAAAAAGAGGAAAAAGACATATCTGATGTCCCTGTCTGTCTCTTTCCCACCCTCGTATTTTTCCTCTTCATCTCCCCTCCTCTTCCTCCCTCCATCTCTCTCTCGTGGCTTAAAGGAGAAGTGTAAGAGCAAAGCGCTCTCGTCTTGTTAAACGGCTGGCAGGTGACAGAAAAATTAGAGGCAATTTGCTCTTGACAGGTTGTTGTGTATGCCTGTTTTTTTTCCCCTTTTTTCTGCTTCAAGTGTTTTTTGGCGGTGTGTTTTCAGTCAAGCTGTCTCGGCAGCACAATAAGTACAACTGGTGCACGCATGCACACACATACACATACCAAGAATAAGACACATGCCAAAACAAGTGCAGTTTTTTTTTGTGTTCTGATAGGAGACGGATCTGATTTTGTGTTCTCAGATTGGTGGCAATGGGAGGAGGGAGAGGAGCCGTTTGCTCACAAAGATGTCTTCCCCTTTGCTAATTATCAAGACAGGCTTTGATTGCCTGTTTGGAAACAATTTTTCACACAGCTGTAATGACAATGATTAGGTGATGCTGCAAATTCTGTGCAAGCAGGGGGAGGAGTGGCAGTCGGTCCATCAAAACGTCTTGCCACCTTGTGTTTACGTGAAGGTGTGTTTTTTTTTTTTTTTTTTTTGCAGTCGTATGTCATTTTGTAAAATTATTTTTACATTACAGCAAAGGCTTTTTCCTTGTGCCTTTATCCTTGTATGTTTGTAAGGGGTGGCTTTTTGAGCTAACAAATGTTCATCCAGGTACTAACCACCACCCTTTGAAACAGTGGATGTGGTAAAATTGTTATTTCTGTGCTTTTTAAGGCAAAAAGTGTGACACCTTTGTTCCTCTTTTGTTGGTCTTCTGTAACTACTGGATACACTTAACTGTGGCTGTAGGAAACAAGCGAACAGCAACAACAGAAAAGCATTACTCAGACACATGCTGATGGAGATATTAATGTTAGAGGCATTCAAATATAAGTTGTTTTCTGACTACATCTGTTCAAAGTAGGGCCACAACTGATCAATATTTTAATTATCAATTAATCTGCAGATATTTGTCTGTAAAATATCAGAAAGTAGTGAAACATGCCCATCAGAGCTAAAGGGGATGTCTTCATCCAACCAACAGATGGAAATCTAAAGATATTCAATTTATAATTGTATATAACCGAGATAAGCACCAAATCCATCACATTTGACAAGCTCGAACCCAATAAAGTTCAACATATTTACTGGGTAAATTACTTAAATGATTAATCTGTTTTCAAAATAGTTGTGATAGTAATTATCTCATCATTTCACCTCTAGTTCTAACAGACTATTATAACACATACGAGGGGTGATTGATAAATTTTTGGCCTAAGGTAGAAGGACCTGAGTTATACATCTTTCGTTATATGCAAGTGCAGATTTACTCTCTGAGTGATTATGCAGAAAGTTTGAAGGTAACAAGATTTGTGGTATTTCTGTTTCGGTTAATTGGAAACTGCAAATCAGCACTGTCTGAGAAAATTAACAACATCGGGCTTTGTGCAATCACCCGCTACCTCGGTCTCAAGGGATTTTCACCCAAGGAAGTACATGAGGACATGTTAGCAACACTGCATGGTGAAGAAGTGAGCTGCTGAATTCAAACATGGCAGAGAGAGCCTGGAAGATGACCCCATTCCTGGAAGGCCGGTCACTGTAACCACACAGGAGATCCCTGACAAGATCCATGACATGATCTTGAGAGGATCCATATGCTCCATGACTGCTGGACTAAGTGTGTAAATGAAGGAGGAGACTATGGTGAAAAAAAATGTGCTAGGTTTTCTAAAACTGACTCTGAGGCCACGAACTTACCGATCCCCCCTCATACAATCTAACAGTTAAAATGCTATAACACTGGCACCTAATGTACATTTTTTATACATACGCCATTGTTGCACATGTGTACATTAAACAAGATAAAATCATGCTGGAAAAGAGGCCTCCAACTGTGTCGCATTAACATGATGTTGCAACGTGTCTTTTTTGAGATTATTGGGGCAAAAAGGTTATAGCTTTTCACAGATGGTTGAGTGACTGAAGGGTGAAGGTTTTTCTCCTCTTCAGTACAGCCAAAGGAAAAACAAAGGGGTTGCCAAGGAGGGTGCTGATGTGGAAACCATTTGGATCTTCACTGTGATGCTTCTTTTCTATTGTGATTCTTCTCCATCAGAGTTGTTTTTAAATGATCAAATTCCACAGTAGTTTCAACTGGGTGTAAAAGGACTGAAGGTTTATGAAGGTTAACCCAAGCTGCCTGACCCTCTTTAGAGTGGGGAAAAAACTATACAGAATGCGAGCCAGCTTCTCATTAGAAAGAGAGATAGCAAAAGAAAGAGAGAGAGATAAAGGCAGATACAAAGAGAGAAAAAAAAAACAGAGCTAGAATGAAGAGAGAGAGACAGCTCCTTGATTTGATTACTTCTGCCTGGGCAGACAATGCAGATCAAGTGATGAGAAGTCTTATTTATTTCTCTTTGTTTTCGTGTGTAACTGCAAGCACGGGTGTTAATGTACGTGTGTGTGTGTGTGTGTGTGTGTGTGTGTGTGTGTGTGTGTGTGTTTTAGTCTCAGGGATGAGCTGATGAAGAAAGAGGCCATTCATGTTAAGTGGGCTGCAGAAAATTTGTGCGTATGTGTTTGTGTTTGAGAGAGAGAGACATAGAGAGACGTTAAAGCATGAGTGTGCGTTGTGTTCGTACACACTAAACATGAGTCATCATGTTTTGGTGTATGTCTGTATCTTAAAGCCTGAATAATCTTGTGATCTATGTAGATTCAAGTATCCAAACACATTCAAACAACCTGAAGGTGTGACGGTGTATGTGTGTGTCTTCACATTTCGGAGGTCTATAACCCGCAAATTGTTTTTTATTGACCCTTTGTTCCATTAGCTGATTAAAAGAAAAACATATTTATTCCCTCTCGCTCTTTCTTTCTTTCTTTCTTTCTTTCTTTCTTTCTCAACCCGGCGCAGACAGCGCCCACCATGAGCTGGGTTCTAGTCAAGGTTTCTACCTGGTAAAAGGGAGTTTTTCCTTGCCGCTGTCGCCAAGTGCTTGCTCATGGATCTCTGTGAATATAACGATAAAGAGTACGGTCTAGACCTGCTCTACATGAAAAGTGCTGGAATCAATTAACTAATAAATCGATAAATTGACAGACAAAATTAATCGGCAGTTATTTTGACAATTGAATAACCATTATTGTAATTTTTCAAGCAATAATACTAAACATTCTCTTGATTCAGTTTCTCAGTTGTGAAGATTTGCTAATTGTCTTATGTGACAGTAAATTGAATATTTTTTGGTTTTATTCAGTCGGACAAAACAGGCCAATGACGATGTCACCTTTGTCTTTAGGAAAATGTAGTGGCCATTTTTCATTATATTCTGATAAACCAAATGATTATGTGACCATATTTTTAGAATACCTTTGATCTAATTAACTAATTACATTGCTGAAACTTAAAAGTGTTAAAAAAAAATGTTCATACATTGTTACAAAAAGGACATACATTTCAAAGGCAATAGAACGCATGTTGGCGCATCAAAATTTTATAATTATAAGAGAAGCATACAATCAGGAGGTAGCATATGATGAGACTGATGAATTGGTGAGAATCATACTGCCACGGTTCATATAGTTTTCCATAAAAATGTAAAAAAAAAAAAAGCAAAGGAGACACTGTTTAGACAGAGTGTGTAAACATAAGGTACAAAACAAGTATAATACAATAGTATGGTATAGTAACTTGCAAAAAAGCTATTGGGCCTTTACAGTGAGAGTATGTGTTGCAGACTTTATGCTGTTAAGTTACATTTTTGTAATTCTGATGAACTTTCTGTAACTTGTGCTCTTTTCACTCTCTCTGCAGCTCTGTAATCTACTGCTGTTCATGCTAAACACACAGCTCTTGTTCTTTTAACTGTAAACAAATTGCTGGGCTTCTACCAGAAATGTAAATCACGTGACTTCCTGCACAACAGAGGAGTTTCCTGCATGACACTGCGTGTTTAGAACAGCAAATGTAAGTTCTTTCATGAACTGGATTTGTGAGTTAACGATAAACGGTAGCAAAACTGACATCAATGCCATCACTATGATGAAGAAGCCAGGGGTCAAAGCTGCTTTTTTGGCCTACAGGAATGTATCCGCATCCATACACCCACAGCAAACACAAACTTAAAATAGAGCTGGAAAACACACAAATGTAACTCACAAAGAAGACAAAGGTATAAATATCATAGGTAAAGCATGCACAGTTGTCTTTTGAACACCAACATGTGTTACACCTGGGATTAGCTAGATGTTTGTGAGATCAAGTGTTGTCCACCATCCCCCACCCTACTTCCTATTAACTCTAATGTGGAGAATAATCCTCTTGTGGAATTAATCTCCTTTAAATAGCATTTGCTACCATGCTGAGATAGAATTAAGGCTCTTGTTCCACATCTGGATGTCATGTACATGTGTGTTTATATGCTGTTTGTGTGTATATGTTTGTGAGAGAGAGAGTCAAAAGAAATATATGTGCAGTTGAAATATTTCTACCCTTTAAAAATTCAGTAGCTTTTTTGGGGGGAAATCTCCCATTAAGTGACAGATCACAAAATTGGTCTCTTCCCTTTAGGAATGATAGTCATGTTAAACTGTTAGACATTCTTTTACATTTGAATCAGTTTGTTGCATTTAATCTTAACTAGGTTGATCTAGTGTAGCTTAGTTTGTCCCAGAGCTTTGATTTTCAGCCTGACTCTGATAGGGCACAACAGGTCCAGTTAGCGCATGCTTTTTTTTTTTTTTCTTAATTATCTTTGCCTTTGGTCAGATCTGGTTTGACTTTATTCACTTCATTTGTTATTTTTTCTACATCAGAGTGCATGAAACAATATATACACATGCAACATGACTGGTGTAGACAGCAGTATTGTTTAAAGTTAAACATGTCTATATATTCAGACAAACGTCAGATTGATGATTGAGAAACACAGATTACATTCACTCTTATGCTCTGATTGTTTAAATTAAGAAGTTTGTTTCTTACAAACAGCTCCTGCCTGTAATTGATGAGCAGAAATAAAAACAAAAGTTAATGGCAGATCACTGTTACATAGATTAGGCTAGGTAAATTTAAAGCATCCTCTAGCCACACTGCCATCATTGCTCTATGGATGGCAGTGTTGGATTGTTTGCTCGTTGGTTGTTTGCCTCTTTGGTCAAGCCTGAAATATCTCAACTACTATTTGATAGATTAACATGAAATTTGGTACAGATATTCTTGGTTCCCAGAGGATGGCTCCCACTGACTTACGTGATTCCCTGACTTTTCCTCTAGCGCCATCAGCAGGTCAGTGTTTTCATTCATCCAATTAAATATTTTGTGAATGCTTTGGTTAGCATGCTAGCACAATAGATGAAAGGATAAGATGAGAACATGGTAAATATTGCACCTGTTTAACATCTGCATGTTAGAATTGTCATTGTGAGTATGTTAGCATGCTGAGGTTAGCATTTAGCTCAAAGCAGTGCTGTTTATAAGCACAGCCTCACAGAGTTGCTAGCATAGCTGTGGACTCTTAATCTTTTTAAATAGTAACTCATTGTTGACATGATGGCATTTTGACAGACATAAAAATTTTGCTTGCATCTTATTGTCTGCTACTACAAGTTTGCACTGATAATTTCTCTGTGTTTCCTTAATGTTCGCTTCCAAATTACACAATGAAATGGCTTCATTGTATTTGGCATAGAAAGCTAATTTACTTCACTGACAGTCAGGTGGGTTCTGGTCTGATTGTCCGCATTGATAAGTTCAACAGTTGAACCAGCTGAGCTGTCTTAGTGTGAGCCAGCAGAACCATAATGCAGTCCTTGTCTGTCTTCAGAGGGCAGAACAGGACATTGACCCACACAACCCCTTCCAAATGATATTTCTCTTCCTAATGTTGTCGGTTCACTTCGAACTTTTAATCACATTAAGACATTAAGCATCGTATCTGGTATGTATGTCCGCTCAGACTTCTTCAGACACTGGTTTTGTGTTAGAGCTGGATACATAGCGAGAGAGAGACAACATGCCAAACATGTGTCTTTGTCGTCTGTCTCTCAGACAGAGGTGAGAGAGACAGAGAGAAAGGAAGAAGGAGAGCTGTAATTTAGCTGGCTGACCGAGGAAGTGAGATCTCTTGGGGGTGTGTGAGTGTGACAGTCTAAATGAATAGAGACATCAGTTAGTGTGTGTGTTTTGTGTGGACATGAGGAGGGATCTATGCTTGGTGTGTTTTACTCACCCTGTCAAATCCAAGACAGCCTTAAGTGTTTTTTATCAACCTTCCTCCTCCTCTCTTTCTCCCTGTCACAGCTCTGTGTGGAAAAAGTGTGTGTGTATCCATGTGTGTTGTCATTGCCAAATGGAGAACGTGCAACAGGTAAGTGTTAGGAGCAGTGTGCACAACACAGCACATCCCTGCTTCTTGCTTTCTTGATGTTTATCTTCCCATTTCAAACCTGTTCTGTGCGGTTGCTAGATGTATAGATTCATTTCTTATAAGAAGTCAAACAAATATAAAATAATATATTGATTACATTGGCTTTTTCAAGAAAAAAATAAAGTTGTTTTTTTTTTTAACTTTTTTTTCTTTTTTCCACTGGACAAGAGGAAAGGAGTGCGAACATGAGACACCAGGTACAACTGAGACCCTTGTTTTTTGTACAAGGGCAGAACATAGCAGTTCAGTTCAGTTCAATTCAGTTCAAAGATTTCTAGCCACCGACTACACAGATTTTTCCTCCATTTCTTTGCTAAGCCATTGCATCACTGTGCAAATCCACTTCAATGTGTGCATCAGTACAGTGGTAGAAGAAGTACCCGTATTTGATGCTTAAGTAAAAGTAGCAAAAGCACAGTTTTATCAGCATATTATACTTTAAGTATTAAAGATAAAACTGCTGAATAATCTGTTTGAGAGTGTTACAGCATAAATATCATATTGTAAGACAATTGTTAGTGATGCATTAACACATACACAGTATTTTAATGTAACAGACGGAGGAGTTGGAGCTAATTTTTGCCACTTTATTCGGATGATTTAATCATTAACATTGAATCGTGTTTTTATAAATTGATCACGTTTTGTTTGTAAAATTTTTAAACTAGTACTGGTAGCTATAGCTGTGTGGAGTAGAACTATAAGGCATAATAAAATTGAAATACTTGAGTAAAGTACAAGTAACTCAAAATTGTACTCAAATACTG
Organism: Xiphias gladius; assembly: GCF_016859285.1. Lineage (NCBI taxonomy): Eukaryota > Metazoa > Chordata > Actinopteri > Istiophoriformes > Xiphiidae > Xiphias > Xiphias gladius. The sequence goes on along the minus strand of NC_053401.1, from coordinate 15,334,521 downwards.
GACTTCATTTCAGTGGTACGATCAATCTTTTGCTTGTTCAACATATTATGTTCACAGTACAGACCTATATAAGCACTGTTTGTAAGGTTAATAGCTCAGCAGCCAAATATTTGTGAAAGAGTGATCATTTCAGGGTCATTTCTGCCGTTTTTATGGTCTTTTAATAAGCTTTTAACAATGCACAAAGTAATGTACTGTCTGTAACGGCTGTGCTTAAAATGGTGCTTTCAGTCACCAATAAGTGGAGCTTTACTGCTAAAAATTATTTACAATAGTAGGTTCAGATTGAATATTATATGTTAAAAAATACTGTAAATGTGTCTGTGTAGTGAACACTAGCAATAACTATTGCTGTAATTTTGGTCTGGTGGCACTAGATACAAAATCAAGGGGTCATTAAAATCTTAAGGCTGTGCCTTCCCGGAGCCCTGGGTATCCACAGGAAACTGAATGGAAATCAATTTTTAAATACTCTTTGAACAGTTTGACTTAAGTATGATGCTACAAGTTTAAGGACTGTGCAAAAAGGAAGAGGGTCATCCTTTTAGAGCATGTATTTAATGGCAATTTACAAACATTTCTTGAGTGTTTGTGGAAATTTTTAGCCTGATGGTGGTGCTACAGGGAATGTCAACAAACACATTAGGATTTATCCTCAGGGGAGAATGATTACCCATAGCAAATTTTATGTAAATCTGGTCATTAGTGTGTGAGGTACCTTGTCCTGAACCAAAGTGTTGTACAAGGGTAAATTTGAAGAACTGCCATGGTAATTCTGGACTTCTTCTCTTTTATTCTCCTGTTTTCTCCCTTTCTGTCCCCTTCCACTTTACCTTTGCTTTAAGCAGAAACTATAGAAGTTTTTGTACAAAATAATATACAGCTCTCAGTGACTGGGTCAAAAGGGCAAATCTGCAATGGATCCCAGCCTCCACAAATCTATAGTTCATACTCTCTTAGTGCATAGATCTCTCACTGAACCCTGAAGTAAGGGTGTGTGTGTGTGTGTGTGTGTGTGTGTGTGTGTGTGTGTGTGTTTGTGTGTGTGTGTGTGTGTGTGTGTGTGAGCCCACAGCTGTCAAACGCAAACTCAAATACAAACAGTAAAGTCTAGCGAGTACAAAGTGCTTCCAATAATTGACCTCCTCTATGGTGACTGTCTGGTTTATGTATATCAAAGAGAGACTGGAGCAGGAGTAGTGACTCTAGTGGCAAATTGATTACTCCACATTATAACTGTTAAAAGGACATGTCAAGCTTTTATTTTACTGTTACCATACATATTGCTTTGAAATAATATGTGCTTGTGTGTGTTTGTGTACCTTCTCAACTTTATGCAGACAAGTTAATTTTAAGTCACTTTTTGCACATAATGCAAATTTTTGAGGTTTTAATATAACTCATGTACACAAATGAAAACATTACACAGGCATTCACCACATTCCTATGTCACTGCAGTTTACATTGTGCACTGTATGTCACTGGTTGCAGTTTGTAAGAAAATTTAAATTGTGTGTTGATAGGGAAAGGTTTTTCCCTTTCAAATGCCATGTCCCTCCTAGTGTACTGCAAAAAATTGCAGTTGTCATGCTCTAGGGGCTGTGTGTGTTTAAAGAAAGCATCATAAGACCACTGGTGTTAATGTGACTTTGTTTCTGTGACATTCTGTGTCATTTTTCAGAAGCATAACTTTAGCAAAAATCACATTTTAATGTCTTTTCTTCAATTCCTTCCTCCCCTTTTGAAGGCTTTCCTTTGTGACATGTCACTTTTTGCTTCCCTTTTCTTCTGAAAGAGGGTTCTCATTCTTAACATCTTTTATTTTTGGACAGCAGAGAAGAGATTGGTGATAGAGTGACGGTGTGGGTAGTGTGATTTTTAGTGTTTTTAACTACTGCTTTTACACTGGTCTCATAAATTACCACTTTTTACCATTGGATTGAACCATTGAATCCACTCAATATCACGTTTACATTAAATTACCCTTTCATACATTTGAGGGCTTAGAGAACTTTTTGCTATGCAACATTTTTGCATTAGGACGTCCAGTATTGATTCTATGAAAAAAAAAAACAAAAAAAAAAACTCAAAACATTAAACTGAACCATATGCACACAAAAGAGTAAACATTAAATATGGTTGAAGTGTACCAGCCATTTTTAGGTTAAATGATTACCACGCTTGTGTCACATGACTCTTGAGTTTCCTTTAATCAATTACCCTTAATTTATCTCCTGATTGTATTAACTGTTTGAATAGATATAGAGTATGTGACATTTATACAGGAACTATTTTTGTACAATGGCTTTCATACATTTTTGACTCGATATAAATTCTGCTGTGGGATCAAGAAAGATATTTTTTCTTCTCCCCATATCTTGAAGAAAGAAGAAAAAAATGCATTCAGCTTTTAACTAGTAACTCTGTTAACCATGTGATCTATTTTTTCCTCTCCTGAGGCAAGGGCCTCAGTTAGACGTGAGTCATCTGTCAAGTGTGCAGTTGTACTGAATTGGTTGCAAGCTTTTGTTTGTTCTGGACATCAAGAGGTTTTCAGGAGGGTTTCATCAGGCAGAAAGTTAAATACACTATGTAGGTGGTGGTTGGTGGTAGTACTCTTGTATTAGGAGAAAGATGGTGCCAGTCCACAGTTCTGCTGAGTAACATCTGAAGCTGATTTAAAGTGCCCAAAGAGCAATTACTTGAGATATTAATTCAAATTGAATATTAATTAAACTGAACTTTCTTAAGTTGCAATACAGAAAAATATTTCATTATCCCTCCTTTTATTTATTGGTCATTTAATATTAAAGCAAGACTTTATAATCTTTGCTGAACAGCCATAAGTAACAATTATGGGATAATGAAAAGCAAAAAATCTGAAGCACGAGAGAAGAATCATAAAGTTAGTGAACTGTCTCTAAAAAATATCCAATCTACTTATCAATATTAACCTAAAATCTTCTAACAGTAGCCACCGTGAGTTGCTAGTTAGTGTATACCAGAACAATTCAGTTAACTGAACCAGAGTGCATTTAATTACTTATGAATTCAACTGTTTATTTAAAAGAGGAAGAATGTGTTATTTCTTCTTTCAATCATTACCTAGCCTTGCTTTAAAGTAGTTACTGAGTGGATGAGATCAAATGAACAAATCAGATAGCGGTGTGGGGAGACTAAACATTGTCACCCCACAGGAAGGAAGTAGCTATGTCTATATTACACGGACTGCCATGACTTGTGTGTGTGTGTGTGTGTGTGTGTGTATGTGTGTGTGTGTGTGTGTGTGTGTGTGTGTGTGTGTGTGTGTTTGAGTGAGTGAGTGAGTGAGTGAGTGAGACCAGCGTTTACATCCCACACCCAAATATTTACTACTGTGCAACTGCCACCCTCTAACAAAAAGCTATGATTAGGCAGAGAGGAGTGTGTATTATGTGTGTTTGGCAGCCTACAAACTTTGTGTATGTTTGAATGTGTAAGTGTACTGTAGATGCATGTATATGTCTCTGTCTGCATGTCTGTGTTTGTGTGTGAGGTTGTGGAGGGGTAGGATTGGAGGTCCTACAGGGACCACCTTGGTGAACAATGGTTCTTTTATTCCACCGCAGTGTTTGACTGGACTCTGTGTCTCAACAACCACATACACACAGCCAGACAGAAAACACTCATATCCATACATGCAAACACAGTGGCTTCACACAAACGTGCACGCATTAATTCAGAAACTCTGTGGGGGTATCCACTGGGGTCATTGTTCGCTAAGACTAAACGTGTCTGTGTGTTTGTTTCTGTGAGTGTGTAGTAAGTCAGGTAATTTGGCGCACTGGTCTGCAGCTTCAGACAGTGTGGAATGTGGAAGCAGTGGTTGGTTACACTTTTGGTTTAAGGGGGCAAGGCAATGGAAACAAAACTGGAGGGAACTTTTGTAGTAGCTGAATCTTTTTTAAGTAGAGAGAAGCCCTATCTGGCTAATGTTATGATTAGTTTCTTCTTTATTTGACACATTATAATGTAAAATCCAAGCAAGTGGGCATTGGAGATCGCACAACAAAGGTAGTGATTAATAATCAAACTAGTGATGTTCTGAGGATAGTGTGAGCAAAAGCAGATATCATTCAATCCTCCATACCAAGAAAAAAGTGACAACAATGAAAAATAATGACCTTTTTCCACTCAGAACTAACACATAATGACCTAAGCACTGCTATTCACACCATATATAAAATTAATAAAGAACTAAAATTGAAGATCTTTTTAAAGCTTTCCCTACCTGTGGATCATCACTTGAAATCCACCTGTAAAGACAATGATGTTGGGGTTTGTTCTGTATTGCGTGCACGAACAGTCTCATCCATGGATAGTGGGAGTGTGGTGTGTATGTATGTATTTATGTATGGGTTTAAGGGGTTAAAAGTCAACTTTTAGATATGAAATGTAACAATTAATTGATGCTCATTTTAGCATAAGCAGGTAGAAACTACAGACCATCTTGGGATGGGATCACACCGGCTGCTATGCCCGTCAACATGTTGAGGTTCCGAGCCCATGAGTACTCAGTAGTCATTAATACATTATCGACAGGCATTGTGGCTGGTGTGATCCCATCGCAAGATGGTCTGTAGTTTTACCTAATGTCTTAGAGGGGACGGAAATGGTTGAAACTGGGATACAGTGGTCCGTTACTTAAAACAAATGTGGGTCAGGGATGTAATGTGTGGGGCTAATGGCCCCCTCACTGCTTCTAAACCCACTACTTCCGGCGCCGTTGCTCAGAAAACACCCTACATACCTAAGTACTGTCAGTACCAAAGTTCTGACGCTATCGTGGTGACAAAATCTGGTGAAAACAATACCAGCCCTTCTGTCGAAAATTGTAACAACCAGTTTACAGTATTTACAAGTTTATAGAGCCTAAGACGATGTCTTTAAACTAAATGTTTTTGAAATGTATTAAATTTGCTATGATGTAAAAAAAAAAAGAGAGGGGAAAAGCAGCAGTTGTCATTTTTGAGACTAAAACCCGGTCATGTTTGGCATTCTTGCCTGATAAATGACTAAAAATCAAATCAATTATCATATTTTGTCTTAGATTACTATTCTTAGACTTGAAGAAGGAGATCCATCACTCTAAACTTTTAGTCTGCACTGTAGTTTTTTAAAGTCATCATTATTAAATTAAAGTATCATCCTGTAGGACCAATTTGACCATGAACACTGTGCCAAAAAGGACCTGCATCCATGAGCTACTGTACATACAGTATATAATCAGAAGATTATGTACAGAACACTAACATTATGAAGTCAAAGCTGCTGTCTGTGTCCATTTGTGTCTGTCTTTCAAAATAAAATTTCAGAAAGATGCTTCAAATGATCGACATCAAATTTTTTCTCCCTTCGACATGTTTCTCACAATATGAGCGTATTGTTACTGAAGCAGAGTGGCCTGTAAACTTGCGTGATGTGCATATCAATCTTTCTACCTCTCTGTTGCCTGAAACAGGTAATGACTATAGGTTTGCCATTTGCAACTGTCCCAATCCCTCTTTTTGATTGCATTGAGGCCCAAATGACCAGATGTTTCATCACTATTATGGCATTAGAGCTGAGCTTAGTAGGCAGATGTGTGTTTCTCCCCCGACTGATTGTTGTCATGATAGAGAATGGTCTGATTTCCTCCTCTGATTAGGCCAATGGGCTGTTAATCCTCCCACACCCACCACAGATCCAGTGTGTCAGCTCTGCCCTGCACCTCTGAGAATTGGAGCAGGTTATACAACCACTACACACACAAACACACACAGAGAGGGAGAGAGAGTGAGAGAGAGAGGTGTATATATAACAACAGCAAATGCACAAAAAAAGGACCAACATAGCCAGAAGAATTAAATGGTGGTAGTGGTGAAAATTACATACACAGGATACAGACTGGTAAATGTGCACTGCTTTTCCAGATTGATAGTAACAGGAGAACACACACAAAAACACACACAAACATATGCAAACATGAAGAGTAGTAGAAAAGGGTCTGATGTTGGGGTTTATAACGTGAGCTTGGCCATTAAATCCAAATGTGTTGTTTATCTGATCGGTATTAAAGATCCGGTGACAATGGAACAGATGGGACTGCCTTTTGTCCTGCAAGTGCATATATATATATCCATCCTTTTAGGCTCCCTCTGTCTCCATCTCTCATGTGAGGATGTGTGATTGTGTTTAGCCAAGCAGAGTGAGTGTGCTCTACAGGGGAGCCAGCCTGCTCTCCCCATGCCAGACGGAACACACACATACACATACATAGACACACAAACACATCCGCTGCAACTCGTGCACAATATTTTTCAAATATCCCTCATTTTTTTTTTTTTTTGCTGTCCTAAAAACTTAACTGAGGTCAAATGTATTTGTCAGGTTTACAGTTGTCACTGGAATGAATGCAATTAACTACCTGCTAAAGTCCAGTTCCTATTGACTTGGACTGACTTACCATTGTGTGGCTGACAGATTTATTCAATCAATACTAAGGCCAATATAAGGTTTCTGCATCACCTAAGTACTTCTCTCATCTTGAGAAATGCTTAACCATCGTATAAACTGAGCTACATTTAAATTTCTTTCCACATATATTCATGTTTTTACCATGTGTTCTAAAACTTCACCCCTTTAAGCCATGGCATTTTTCAAATTGCTTTCCAAAATCACTTATACTTATCTAGAACCAGATCCTTTAGCAATCATCCTCCTAATCTGAATCAATGGTGAACCTACACGAATTCCTTCTTTCTCATTCCCTCATCATATCAAAACAATTAATACTCACATATTTTCGAGGAAATCTACTGTGCCAACATCAAAATGTGGCTGGATGGATGAATTAATACTCCACAACAAGAGATGATGCATTAAAAAAATAACTGTTTCAATATGAAAGAAGTTTGGCAATCTTTTCTTAATTACATTTCAGTTTGGAATTATAGAAAAATTAACTTTTCATTGTACATCTCTTCAGTATGACACAGTAATTAAAAATATGAGGGAAGTTAGACAGGGAACCGTCATGTTGTTATTATAAGTTGCAGGTATTACTTTTTATGTTTTTCACTTACTGATAAATGTCAGTGGATACAATTATAGTACATCTTTTGCTTCAGTATAATTGTTCAACTGTGCAACAACTGAATCATTGCCATCTGTATGTAAAGTAAGCTGCTCAGTGTTAATACCTGGACAAAGATTCAAAAATCAATCAGTGAACTTCTGTGCTTGACCCACTGCTAATTTCTGTTTATATATCTGGAAATAGTTACAATACAACTGCCCGAGACAGCCAAAGCCCGTGTTTGGTTCTCCTTTGCTCTCAGTGGTTTGTGAAATGTAATCCAAGAGTGAGAGGATATTAAGCCTCCTGTAACATCACTCCCTTAGGCCTGCCCCTATACACAAATGCTGCCCTGTCTTAGTGTATATGTCTGTCCGTTTGTGAACATGTGTGTTCACATGCAAATGTGTTGAAGTTAATATTAACTATACAAACTTAAGGTTTAATATAATTTACTGTATGTGTGTATTGTGTATGTGTTCATTTGTAATTGTATGCTTGTGTGTGTCTTCTAAACTGTGTAAATAGAATATTTGGATGTACTGTATGCATGTGTATGTGAGCTTATGTCAGGTTGTGTGTGTGTTTTCTGCTGGTGTGTGCCTATGCCATTGTGCAGACAAAATAGAAAAGAGGGAGACAAGCTAACACCATAAAGCAACCAGTCTAGCTCAGCAGCTCCACCACCAGCCAGCCCCACTCGGCATGCACCTGGCGTCCACTCACACACATCCCCATTATTAATTGCTAATACATATTTATGTGGCACAAATTTTTAGCTTGTTTATGCATAAAATTATCAATAGCGCAGGGTGCTTAGCCATTGAAAATGTTGACTTTTTTAAAGAGTAATAAATTGAACTCTGTGTGTTTGTGTGTGTCTGTGTCTGCGTCTGCGTCTGCGTCTGCGTCTGTGTCCGTGTGAGTGTCCGTGTGAGTGTAAGTGTGAGTGTGAGTCTGTGTATCTAATGGCTGATGTTTAAGAGGGAGTTATTGGGCTGGAAAAAGGAGAGGAGGGTGGGGGTTTTGGAACTGGACGTGGTAGAAAGGCAGCTGAGGGCTGCCAAGAGGAGATCCACTGATCTGGATGTTTACCCACAGTTTGCTTTTCACACAGGCAGTGCACTGTCTTTGTCTTCGGCTTCATTAGCAGTGTCCATTTTCAGAGTGTCTGTACTGAGTGTGCCCTTGAGTGTGTGTGAGGATGAATTTGTGCATATAAGTAAATCAGTCAGCATATTTTTCCATCAATAAATGTGCAGAGGTGAGTGCAAGTGTAAAGGAGTTGTAAGCATCTTATTCCCTCTGCAGGTGAACCACTGACACCAAATCCACTAACACTATACAGTCAATACATTAGAGACTGTACCACTTAATATTAAATTGGATATTTATATAATAATAACTAATAGCTTGGCTTTCTCCATTACATCTCAAGCAAGACTGGCTCATTATGAATAGAATTAAATAGAACTTGAGAGGGTTGTATTGGGACTGAGTGGACCAGACTGGCATGAAATAGGACAAACTGGGCTAGATCACATTGGTCAGGACTGGACTGTAGTGGCTAAGCTATGCTACGTCAGCTACGCTAACAGCTGGCAGCTATAGTTTCAAATTTATCACACAGAAATGAGACTGGTATTAATCTTCTCATCTAATTCTCGGCAAGAAAGTGAATAAATATATTTCCGTGAATCTGGAACTACTCCTTCAAGTTATTGGAAACCCAGCTGGAGACAAGTTGATGCCAACAGAAACAGAAAAAAAACACAGTGTAGCACTTGCTCTGTGTAGTCACGTTTTAATGGACAAATAGAGCTTCAGTTTTCTACAAAGCAAATTTTGTAGGTCCTTTTGTTCTCCTTTACAATGAACTAAAAAATGAAAAGAAGCACAACAAGAAAACAAACCAACATAAACCAGTGCAATTTCCAAATACAGAGGACAAGGACGTGTTTTAACAGCTTCCTAATAAAAAAAAAGTTGGTGTTAAACAGAATCCCTGGAGACAATATTCTTGCTGCTCTGCACATTTCACGCAAAAGATATTACAAGAAAGAACAATTATTTATACATTGTATTCAATTCAAAGTTTTGAGATACTGTCCTACACATATGTGGTTTTATTGCTATATCTTCCTCTTTACACTTTTTCTTCTCCTACCTTTGTCACGTCTCAGTTGTTTTTATTCTTTGTTCCCTTTCTCATTTTTAGGAGTTCCTGTCTCCGTATTTTATGTCTTTTCTCCTCTTATAGTTACTGATTTTTCTCTTGTTTTTTCTCTGCTCTCTGCTTTGCTTTCCACTCTTTCTCAGTCTCTCTGATGATCCTGCCTGCTCCACACTTCTTTTTTTCATATTTTCTTTCTCCACTGTAATATCTCTCTAGTGGAGTTTTATCTGTGTGTGTGTGTGTGTGTGTGTGTGTGTGTGTGTGTGTGTGTGTGTGTGTGTGTGTGTGTGTGTGTGTGTGTGTGTGTGTGTGTGTGTGTGTGTATAACAATGTTACTGTCAACCTGGCTGTTTCTCTGAGTTTGAAATCCAGCTAAATCTCTTTGTCTTTCTATACCAGGGTTAGCTGTCACTCTGATGGGTATCCACTACGCAGCAGAGCAACCTCTCCAGGGATACTTGTAGGTCAGCTGCTATTTTCATACCACACACTTGTTTTAAACTAAGGCAAACAAGCACACATTGAACTGGGTTGAGTGACACTGTCAGTCTCTTGCTCATGCTCTATCTCTCTAATGCACACATGGGCACTTTCCCTCTCTCTTTACCCCAGCTTTCATGTGGCCTTCATGAGGTCACACACAGGATTCAAGTCAGTTTCCATGACTACACAATCAGCATCCAGCCAATCAGCATTCTTAGCTGGCCTCAATGGGGCTAGTGGGCAGCCAGCAAGCACGTATCTGTAAATCTGACATGGAGCGTATAAGTAGAGCAGGGTGTGTGTTTTTGTGATTGTTTATGTGAAGGAGGGGGATTAGTGCAGAGGCATTTCATGTGTCTTGTGAGGTACATTAACAACAATTTGTATTTTTGAAATTGTAAAAAACATGTCAGAAGAGTATGCATCCCTAAAGTGGTGGTATTAGTTGAAAACTGCATTTGAACTTCTGCATTTTATTTATAATGAGATTAAAGAGAGAAGAGAGAGGAATATGAGGAAGAGGAAGAAGGGAAATCAAATTCAAATCTCCCTTCCACAAATGTTCCAGGATGACACTTTTCTCTCTATAAATACTATACAAAATACAACAGGGACTATGCAAGACATGCCAGGAAACTCTCTTCTTTAGAATCAGAATTAACAAAAACAGTGTAGGAAACTCCATGGGATCTAAGACTGACAACTTTAATACAGAAGTAGATTTAAAAAAGGAAGACAATCTCTTCATTTGTCATGACATCAGACATTGTACTATATCAAGACAGCAGTATTTGAGCCAGGATTGTCTTGGAGGTGTTAAAATGGGCCTAGTAGTACTTTTCAAGGGGTAATTTAATACCAATTTACCTAGGACCTCCCAGTTCATGTCTTGGATTTTCTTGAAAAAATTCATGTGAAAACTTCTATTAATTTCATGGGACCTTGCATAATCCTATACCTCTACTCCAAATATCTTTTTAGTTATTAATTTTTGAAGTTTGGCCCTAGTAGAAAAATGTAACAATTTTTGTCATTCTTTGTGTGTGTATTCTAAGCCTCACCAATCGCTTATTTTTCTCTGAATTGAGTTGAAAATTGAACTGAACATCCAAGAAACCCCAAGGATAATTTGCAACATGTATTCTGAATGTTTTACAGTAGAAAAAATTATAAAATAAATATTTTTTTTTACCTGAAGAATCTTTAATTTTCAAAAATGAATTTCTCTACTAGTTTTCACTTTCTTTTTGGTTTTCACTCAACCAAGTTTTGATTCTGTGTAGTATAGTTCTACCACATCTAGAAGTTATTTGGTCCTACATAATAAAATTGAGTGCCACAGATTTTGCAAAATATACTGTAACTTCGGAGTTGAAAACCACACTTTTTAGGATTTTTTGACTGTATACATTCACAAAAAGAATTATTTTAATTTCCTTGAACCTTTTTTATGGGAAAGTGCTAATATTCCTTGAAAATATATAAAAAATTTTAAAGATGTTATATTGATCCATCATTTGATATTTATTGGAAAATAGCTTATTTTACGTACTTCTCACTGGCTGTAATATTACATTCATTGCTTCTATTTCATGAGTAGATATTTGTACTTTGTTGACTTAAAGGTCTTTCTCTGTCTAATACCTATTGAGCCTGTCTTTCATTCAGTTCTGGAAACTTGCAAGTTACAGCTTGTAATGGCTTGGTTTGTTGCATACTAAATGATGTCTTGTACCGTGTGTCAGGACAACATATTAATCTTAGTTCCTCAAGTCAATACACATATATTACATTTACAGTTTCAAACTTTTCTTCCTCTGCATGTTTTAAGCTCCTTTGCTTTCTCTGTATTTATTTTCTATAAAGTAATTAGATGGATCAAACATAGGGTGACTCTACTGTGCCACTGACAAATATTTAAATCAGTATTTTATTTGAAGTCAACTTCATAATTCATCTGTGTCTGGAAAACTAAACAAATTAACTGCAGCTCACATTCAGTGACAAAACTAAATTAATCTAATACTTAAAATTGCTTTTATATTATTTGAATGATTACATTCAAAAGTAGAATTATATATTGTAGTAAATGGTATGTAATTATCTACTCACGGTAATAATGACAAACATCTGGTAAATAAAAGCTGAAGATATAAGATATCATCAGTATTGATCCTTTTGACAGTTCTCAGTCTCGCCTCTAGCTAGTGAGCTAATGTTTGTTATTGTTATATTTTGGCAGCTGCAGCACATCTCTGAATGTCGAAAACATCCTGACTGAATTGATTAAAATGCTTTTCTTAACAGTACAACTGAGAGGCTCTGTTATTTACTATCCGATACCTTTACCTGTCAGTAAGTACAAGGCTGGATTGTGTTTTGTGCAGTCGGCTTACGCAAAATTGTTTATTAACCAACAGGCTCATCACTTTGTCTTTTGACCACGAAAAAGATGTAATCCTCACTAATGTTTTAAAAATTTAAATGGTACAGAGTGAGGTTTTCCCATACCTTTGGTTAAGTACCAAGACAGAGCTGATTTGCAATACACATTTACTAGGTAACAGCCAACAGTTTATTTTGTAGTTTGGCTAACTCATGTAATAAACGATGATGCATCCTATAAAATCTAGAAATGCTAAAAATGATAAGCCTGCTTACAGCTTTGATTCTGCCCTTGATTTTTATGAAGGACCACTGGATGCTGCAAGTGATGGGACATTTTATATTTTAAAGGGGACATTGTCACAGTGGCACAGTCTGGCTAAAATCTTGGGACAGTCTATCTGAACAAGCTAAACTGAACCAACCATGGTTGTAAATTGAGTGAACTCTGAGGTAAGGCAAACGTATGGCAACAATTGTCTACAAGCCTTATGAGTGT
>NC_053401.1:15320382-15321382 GCF_016859285.1 Xiphias gladius | reverse complement strand
TAAGGAGCTCAGCTCCAACCTTTTTTCCTGCAACAGTTGGCCCTTAGCAGGATCTGGGTTGCCATGCAAGCCCTCTTCAATTTCCCTAATGTTGGCTTCAAATTCTTGCACTGCTAACTTGATTTTAGCAGTGGAATGGCAGGTGTACTGTTGGCAAAAAACACAAATTTGTGTTTTGCCAATCTCCCACCACAGTTTCAGTGAACTGAAGTCCGTTTTTTTAATTTTCCACTGCTGCCAAAATTGCTCAAAGCAGTGACAGAAAGTCCTGTCTAGAAGGAGTTTGTTGTTAAAACTCCAGTAAGATTTAACCCTTTCACCCGGTGAAATATACAGATCTATGCAGACTAAGTGATGGTCAGTGAACCCAACTGGACTAATTGTGCTCTCAACCAGTCTGGAGCTGAGACTTTGGGAGATATAGATTCCGTCCAGTCGGGCTGCACTGACCGTGTCGTCTCTGACCCTCACCCATGTGTACTGTCTGGACTGTGGATGTTTGACCCTCCACGCGTCCAGCAGATCTAGTTGTGTTATAATGCTGTTTAGGTTCTGGGATGACTGCGGGTGGGGTTCCTCGCTTGTCCTGTCCACAGTAAAGTCGACAGTACAGTTGAAGTCCCCACCAATGATGAGTTGGTCGTGATGGTGTTTCGTTAGCTCGTTTTGTAGCTTGTTGAACAAGACTACTCTTTCGGCCCCCTGGTTCAGGGCATATATGTTGACAAAGCAGAACACAGATTTCTCTATTTTGGTCTGACCATCAGCAACCGTCCCTTCACTACTTCAGTAGTAGACAGGACCGTTGTATTTGAGGTTGGTTTTAACAAAACGGCTACTCCTGCACTGAAGTTGGTGCCATGGCTAAGGGCATATGTACCCTCCCACCATAAACCCCAATCTACTTCGTCTGTCTGAGTTGTGTGCGTCTCTTGTAAAAAAACAGCACATCAATCTTTTTTTGAGCAGAGACCTCAGATATTAGAGCTCTTTTGTGCTT